>NC_088931.1:3030000-3135000 GCF_038396675.1 Hydra vulgaris
TTAGCTTTTCCTCTATTTAAAACAAGTATTTACTTAAGTTTACCTAAAGAATTGGTACTTAGGATTTGCATATATAAATTATGTGTATATATATATGCTTTTGTTTGCATATTTAATGACATTATCTGTTTTGATTTTTGTGTTTTAAAATCTTGATTTTTACTATTTTAACTACAGGTTGCTCTTATTTAAACTGTTTTTTTCAAAACAAAAACCTAAAAATAGTAATCAACAAAAGCTTATGAAAATGGAATTGTGTAAGAAATTCTTTATTTCGATTTTTATTTATTTGCCACTATTTGTTTGTTGATTAAATACTATGAACTCTTGTAATAATTATTTTAATTCCTTTTAATTAGGTGTTGACATTAACAATAGTCTCACCAAAATGGTTGCATTTATAAATCTATAATCTATAAATCAAGAAAGTAAGTCAAAATTATAAATTAGGAATACTGTAGCACAAATTTTTTTCATTTTAATAATTCTATTTATTGAAACCAAAATAATCCACCCCTTATTTTTCTTTATGTCACTTAAATTAAGTTTGATTTTAATTTTAGTCTCTGACACTGTTATGGATTATCTAAATATTAATGGAGGCATTGTATCCCTCAAAAATCCAGATTTGGTTTTAACCAATTGCCATTTTTTACAAATTTGTAAAGAAAAAGATAAATTTAACTTGACATGGCCAAATCTTTCAGTATTTTTTACATCCTTGTTTAAATACCCTATATCTAGAGTTATGCTGATCAAGTGCCTTCAAAAGTCAAAAGATTTTATTGCAAAAGTAAATCGTGCCAAAAATTTTGATTTAAGAAAGTATTTTTTAAGCTCTGCTTTATCTTTTATTGGTGCTTTTCCGGATGTTGTTGGTATGTCACCTTCTGATACTTGTTCTACCCCTTCTTCTATCCACAATAGTGAAATTGTTCCAAATCAAATTACTGTTTTTGTATCTTCTGATTTAAACTTGCAAATTGCTAATGATGATTTTTTGTGTTCTGTTACCCCAAACTTTATTGTATACACTTCTTTAGGAAATGATTCTGAAAATTTTCTTCTTGAAGCGCAAGTTAATGAAGTGAATCTGCCAGTTTCCAACTCGGACAAAAAACTACCTATATTATCAGGTGATTTAACTTATTAAATAAAAAAATACAAACAGAGAATTAATCATCTTAAATTACAAAATAGACAAATTAATAAAAGATGTAATAAATATAAAAGAAAATATCAAGCAATCTTGTCAAAATATAATGTCAGAAATGTCAACAAAAGAGAAGTTAGAAAGGATTATAGGATTAACCAATTGTTTCAAAAAAAATTTAGATTAGAAAAAGAAATTGATTTGGCTAGAAAACGTTCACAATCAGATCGACAAAAGGCATGGTATTTTAAGAAAAAAATTGAAAACACTGTTTTGAAAACATCTGATGAAACGAATGATTCAATCTTAAAAGAGAGTTTAAATTACTTTAAAAATCTTTCAGAAGAGCTGAAGGAAAGAGTTAACTTTTTTGAAAAAAATGTAATTGATGTTTTTGAAGGAGGTAAATATAATGATGAAATTCGCTCTGTATATTATGACCTTTTGAGTAAAAATGTTTCTGTTAACAATGTTGAAAATGATATCAGAACTGTACTACAAAAAATGGCTGGAATTTCATGTAGCACACTTCCAAAAAAATCTTTGGCTGCTGAATTTTTTAGTGAAATGAACCTTTTATCAAAAGCTCAGGTTAGAGAGGCTATATTGAATAGTACACACAATGTTCTTCATACAGATGGCACAAAGTATAATTTTAGAGAGATTGGTAGTTTTCAAGTCACAACGTCATCTGGAAGCTACACATTTGGGATAGAAGATATGTTTTCAGGCGAGGCACAATCTTGTTTTGGAGAGCTAAAAAATTTACTCACTGATATGTCTCAAATATTTTCTCCTGAAATGGAAAACTATGAGGATGATCTTCGGAAGCTTAGTTTTTAGTTCAAATCTTTGATGACAGATCGCACCATAGTTAATTCAAGTTTTTTTAGCCAATTTAAACATTGGAGAGAAGCAATTTTGCCTTTTGTTGTTGAAAACTATGATCGACTTCCTTTAAATGAAAAATTAAAAATTTCTCAAATGCATCATGTTTTTTGTGGCTTACATGTTATCCATAATTTAGGAATATATGCAGAAAAAGCAATCATAGAATGGGAAAAAGTGGTTGAGCAGGAAGGTAGTGTTCATGGTGGTTTTATAAATTCTCAAAACTCATGTACCTTTGATATTTTGTATGAAGTTTCAAAACTTACAAGCTATAGACACGGCGATCAACGGAACAGGAAAGCTGATGATTGGGGGGCATTTTTGCGTAAAAAGTTTTCAAAAAATTTTATGGTTTCATTTCTGCATCATCAGTTTAGCATTATATTTTTACTTGGTGGAGCAACATATTTTCATAAAGATCATCTTAAAGAATTTGTTTTTAATCTTGATGGTTCCAATTTCCTTCATGAATCAATTAGGCATGATATTGACAACATAATTTTTCATGCTTCAACCAGAGCTCTGGGAATTTTTAATAAACTGATATCAGGACCTCTTTTTCGTATTTTTGAAGAGGAAGGTCATATTTTTTCTTTAAATACTATTTGGTCGCAAATGTTTAATTATTTTGTTTGTTGTTCTTCTAATGCATCAATAATGTTAAGTGGTTCTACATTTTTTGATGTCAAATATCTCACTAAGGATGATTTGTTTGATTGTTTGTTTTTTGATTGTAATGACCCACTTTTGGATGCCTTAATACAAGAATGCCTTGAAGTTATATGTTGTTTGTGTTCGGTTATGATCCAGAGTCAGTTAAGAGACCAATTGCCTGGAGAGAAATATCACAATCCAGATATTGTTGTTCTTGAGGAAACTCAAAACTGTCCGAGTACTAATGTTGTGTCTGAACGTGACTTTGCGTTAAACGTGAACCCTTCTTATGACTGCAGGTTAAAAATGAAACCTAACATGACAACAGTAGCTGCAGCTGGTGTCATCATGTTTAACAATAACAAAACAGCTGATTGGATATATGGGAAATCCCAGGAAGAATTGGCAAGGCTAGTTTTACTAGCAAGGTGAAATAGAAAAGGATATATCAGAAAGTACAGAGAAAAAAAAGCAAATATATTGCAGTACAAAACCGATGAGATGGACAAGCGCAACTTAGAAAAGGAAATAAAGGAACAAAAGGCAAGTGAAGAAAAAGAGTTTTTTGACAACAGAAATTGGGAAGGATAGTGGTTTAATTTTGTGTAAAGAGGATATAGAGCAAATCTTAGGTACTGAAAATGAAATTGTAATGAAGTTGCAAAGACAAATTAGATTTCGAAAAAAAGTACTACAGAAAAAAAGTACTACAGCAAAAATTTCCAGAAAAGTGGCTACAGTTAGGAGAAAAGGTAAAAGGTGAAAATTACAAAAAATTTGGTATAGAGGCGTTAAAAACAAACCTGCTATCAATTTTTAAGTTTTTAAAAGATGCTCCAGAACAACGAGCAAATACAATAAAATGTTCAGTCATCAGAGAGAATAATGAAAGACAAGAAATGTTGTTAACATTAAAACAAAAGGTCAGATTAGAGGGTGACACTAGATTTTTAATGGAAACTAGAAAAATAATAAGAGCAGGCGCATCAAAGGGAGGGGTTCCAAAGTTTTTAGGAAAAAGAATTAAACATAAAATGGTAGATGAAGGTGGCAAGGATGTATGGTATTCAGAATTTGATGATGAATGCGAGTTTGAGATACTATATGACAGATTTGAGGATAAATACGATATTGAGTTAGTCAAAGAGTGGAGGATGAAATGTGTTGCGATAGAGGGAAAGGTTGATGGTTATATGGAGGGCGAAGTTCGAAAAAAACAAAAATGTTGTTAATATTGTTTTTGACGCAATGTCAATTCAACTTCAATTTATTGCATTTATGTTTGCTACTATTATTATTCAATTTAATGTCTTTATGTTTGTAACCTGTTTGGTCATCTGGAGCGGTGTTTGCGCACCCACAATTCTTTATATGTATATTTCGTTTCTGTTGGACCTCTGCAGCCATGACAACATATTGGTAAGTTATGTTTTCTATTTTTGCGCTGATGTACCATTAATATATGTATCCTTGTGTTTAGGTATTTGTGAGTCATTATATGTATATTTTTGTAGGTGCATCTATATAAAGCAAGTCATAATACGAATACCTGTCTTCTGTTCACCTCAGCAGCAGTGTTGATCTACTGATAAGTAATTATTTGTATGTTTGTGTTTACGCACCCATAAGTCTTTATATGTATGTTTGTGTTTATGTACCTATCAGTCATTTTGTGTATGTTTGTGTTCTGTTGGACCACTGGAGTGGTGTTGATGCACCCGTAAGTCACTATATGTATGTTTGTGTTTATGTACCCGTCATTCATTTTGTGTATGTTTGTGTTCTGTTGGACCTCTGGAGCGGTGTTGACGCACCTGTAAGTCACTATATGTATGTTTGTGTTTATGTACCGGTTAGTCATTATGTGTATGTTTGTGTTCTGTTGGACCTCTGGAGTGGTGTTGATGCACCCGTAAGTCAATATATGTATGTATGTGTTTATGTACAGGTTAGTCATTATGTGTATGTTTGTGTTCTGTTGGACCTCTGGAGCGGTGTTGACGCACCCGTAAGTCAATACATGTAAGTTTCTGTTTCTGTACCTGTAAGTCATTATATGTATGTCTGTGTTCTGTTGAAATTATATGTATGTCTGTGTTCTCTGGCACAGCATTCATGCACGCGTAAGTCATTATATGTATATTTATGTTTTGTTAAAGAAAAAAAAAGTTTTTAGACCATGAAGGAACATATACAGTAAAAAGATGCTGAATGATTAGTCACACAAATAAGAACTTTTGTAGCACTTAGGGACAGTCACAGTAAAAGGATGAGACCTAATTGAATGATAAGTAATACAAGAATAAATTTTAGCAGATGGCATAAGAGACACTAGCTCCGTAAAACATCACCCTTTATAGTATTTGTAGAAAAGAGTAAGAGAAGCAACACTATGACAATGCGACAATGGTTGGCTACAGCAGCAGGTCTTGGTACTCTATAATTATTTTTATTTTTTATTTTTGTTAATAAACTTGTGTCACCCTCTAATCTGAGGTTTTGTTAACAACATTTCTCTTTCATTTTTGATTTTTTTTTTTTTTCGAAATTTATTTGTCTTGCAACCTTATTACAATTTTAGTCACATTAAAAGGATGAGACTTAATTGAATGACAAATAACACAACAATGAATTTTAGTATATGGTACAAGAGACGCTAGCTCTTTAGAGCAGTGTTCATTATAATACTTATAGAAAAGAGAAAGAGAAGCAACATTACAATGATGTGATAATGGTTGGAGGTTGGCTGCAAGAGCAGGTCCAACTATGTTTACAATGCATTTTTGAACTTTGTCTAAAAGAGAAAGGGCATTATTGGAAGATCCACCCCAGATAGGGCAACAGTATTTCATACTAGGAAGGATTTGAGATTTATAGAGATAAAGAATAAAATCCGGAGTAAGAAAGTGTTGAGCTCGATAAAGAGATGCAACCTTAGCAGATGCTAATTTTGCAATGGATTTAATATACAGTTTCCAAGAAAGATTAGAAGTAAGAGTTAATCCTAGAAGACGAAGGGTATATGACTCATGGAGTACATTACTGTTGATAAATATAGGAAGATCTAGATTATGGCCATAAGGATTAGCTGAAAAAAATTAAGTTTTCTTTGAGTTAAAGTTCACCAGCCACTGTGAGCCTAATGCTGTAACAGAAGTGAGATCCTTTTTAAGCTCAAATGCCCGCTTCAAGCAATCAGAGAGTGTTGCGTTCTTATCAAGGCAGGAATAAATGGTAGTATCAGCTGTAAAATGAGGCGATTGAAATCCATAGTGATGATCAGAAAGTAAGTTATTAGATTCAAGAGGAGAGCATAAGTGTTTGTTAATTAAAGACTTAAAACCCTTGCTTATAATTAGACCATTAGATATATCTACCATCTTCAAAAACGTCAATTACATGTTACAAATTAAAATTTCTTTATTTGATAGGTGAAATCACCAGATAATATAGGTAGTATCCAAACTGGAAGATTCTCTTGATTAAATTGTGTTTTAATAAGAAAGTTTTTAGAACCATTTCCTAAAGGGATGTATACAATAGAAGTTGGGGTAACAGAGCATGAAAAGTCATCATTAGCAATTTTCAAAATTAAATCAGAAGGTACAAAAACAGTAATTTGATTGGGAACAATTTCACTATTGTGGATAGAAGTGGGGGTAGAGCAGGCATCAGAAAGTAACTACTTTAAAAGTTGGAAGTTACTGGAAGAGCCTAGACGAAGTTTATATAGCTAGATAACAAATAACAGACGACTTAAAAAATTGCAAAAAGATGGGTAAGTCCATCATGCCAGACTTTATCGAAAGCCTTTGATATCCAGAGCAGTAGAATTTGCCTAACCACTTCTATGTAATGTTATGTAGTACCATTCGGTAACAACAGTTAGCAAGTCAGTTCTAAAACAAGATGATTGAAATCCATTTGTTCCTTATGTCATCTGCAAATAGAGCCACCTTTAAGCTTTTCAGGATGATCACTAGTTTTGGTTAAAAGTTAACCCGTTACTGAAACTTGCTACATCTAATCATTCACTAAAAGCCATGAAATAAGTTTTAGAACAAAAACATTTTTCTATGTTATTTTCATTTTTTTTATCTTAGGCGTTTTTATAGGTTCACATAAGCAATCTTAAAGAGTAAGTTTCTTATTTCATACTTATTTAGTTTTAAATGTTTTTAATTTATATATCTTTAAAATGAATTAACAAAATATTTTTAACACGTTATTGTGTATCTGTGTTTCTAATAATAATATTTTTACATTTTTAGATATAATTTCTGCTGTTATACCTGCCTATTGCAGTTGTAAGTACTCCAAATTTCAGAAATTTTGTTTGCTGTAAGTTATTTTCATTAAAAATTAAATTTTAACTTTATTCAAGAATCTTCTGTCTGTTAAATAGGTTATTCTAAATAATTTCGACAGATTTTAATGCCCTTTTGTAGTAATTTAATGACCCATCTGTAAATTATACAATAATTTCAAAATGATGTATGATTTGGATTCCATGATTCCTTTACGCATATTTGTATGGTGTAATAATAATATAACCCCAAATTTTATTTTCCAAAACTAAGTAAATTAGTGAAAACCATCAGTCTGTAAAATAGATGATTCTGGTTAATCTCGCCAGATAAATAAAAATGGGACCATTATGAAAAATTTCGAATCAAATTTAATAACAGTTGAAAAATATCAAATATATTCAAAGTCGGTATGCCCAGTTGGTTTGTGCAGCCCTTTTGCAGTAATTTACTGACCGGTCTGTAAATTATACAATGATTTCAAAATGATGTACTATTTGGATTCCATGGTTTCTTTATGCACATTTGTATGGTGTTATTATAATATAACCCCAAATTTTATTTTCTAAAACTAAGTAAATAAGTGAAAACCCTCAGTCTGTAAAATAGATGATTCTGGTAAATCTCGTCAGTTGAACAAAAAAATTTTGGGGTATTTTATTTTCTTATAGTTGTTGGATCACTATGGAAAATTTAAAGTCAAATGTAATAATGGTTTAAAAGTTATTCTAAAGTCAATATGACACCAAAACTAAGTAAATAAGTTATAACCCACAGTCTGTAAAATAGACAAATCTGGACAATCCCGACTGAATTAAATATAAATATTTTGGTATTTTATTTTCTTATAGTTGGTGAATCAATATGGAAAATTTCAAGTTAAATGTAATAACGGTTCAAGAGTTATTCAAGAGTCAATATGACACCAAAACTAAGTAAATAAGTAAAAACCTTCAGTCTGTAAAATAGACAGTTCTGGGCAATCCTGACAGAATTAAAAAAAATTTTTTATGTTTTTAATTTTCTTATAGTTGTTAAATCAATATGAAAAATTTCAAGTCAAATGTAAGAACGGTTCAAAAGTTATTCAAAAGTCAATATGATCCAAAAATACTCTCTTTTTCGTTGCCATAACACTGCAATTTTTCCATACTTAAGCCCTATACCTTTCGTCAAAAAATCATCAATTTTTGCACTACAAAAAATTCAATAACTTTGGATCCGCTTAACTTCAAAGGTCGAATGACCCCTCTTTTTTCAATTCAGGTCAAGCTTTATACGATGATATAAATTATATTTTTTTTAAATTATAAAAAAATCGTCTGGAATGGCTAACATGATCCTGTCATTTCAGAAACATATATTAGTAATATCGCTACTTATTTATACAAATTTGTATATGCATTTGATACTTATGAATATTAACAAATCAAATGACACTTATGAATATCAATAAATCAAAAAAAAGCACTTACATAGTTAATTTAACATTTTTGGTTCATAAAACATAATTAAATACCTCTATAATGACACATTTTTCTTAATCATATTCTTATATTATATTAACTGTAGAACATATTGCTGTTATTTTTATTAAATTTAGTTCAAAACAAAATTGTATTTGGTTAATAAAAATTTGAAAACGTTTACATTTATTAAATACTAATAAAAATAAAAAATACATCCATTTTAGTTAGTGTAGTCAATATTATATTTAAAACTCTTACTGACTCTTTCATCGTTTAACTTTTTCAAATCACAATATGAATATTTCTTTCCATTAATGTTTAACTCAGATATTGTCCAACCATAGTCATGATCTATAATACAAGTAAAAAATATTAAACGCAAAGTATTCAATTAAAATAGCTCATTAAAATAGTTTGATAACCAGAATAAACAAAGCTACCTATTTTCATTATCAGTAAAATCTTCTAGAAAACTTACACTTGCAACTAATTTATTAAATTATTTTAACTAAATAAATTTCCTTCGGTTAATAAATTTACTATAGCTTGATAAATATAGAACAACATTTTACAACAGTTCTTTAAAACATATATGATTATGTAATTATATATAATTCACATATATAATTCTTTAAAACATATATAAACAATTCTTTAAAACATATATTAAAACATATTCTCGATTTGTGGCTTTAATATGCTTTTTTTTAATGTTACAAGAATTGTAACTACGTCATATAGAATAGATATCGTCATTGCTAAATTTAAACGAAATTCTCTCTTGATTTTATTATAAAAAGGTTAACCAAATAAAAAATAAAACTGAATACAAACAAGAAAATTTAAAAATAAATTAGATTTCCGAAACTCATCACGGCAATAATAATAATAAGTGTCGCGTAGTTATTAGAAACACTTTTCATGTTTGAGCGGAGCAGATAGGTGGATCAGATTATTTAAAATGGCACAAAAGGCAGAGCGGATTATAAAAATTGCCGAATTAATATAAATAATCTGCTGAAAAATTTGGCAGATTACGTTATATATCAGCTAATTATGCCATGAAAAACGATTCAATCGTTATTAAACGTTAAAGGTAGAAAGAAACAACAGCATTGAAACTTTATTCTTATGCACAAATATTTTTATTTGCCAGATAGTAAACGTCTTACCAATAAAAAAAAGATTTGTCAAATTCTATTGAGCGATCTGCCAAATAGTTTGACAGGTCGCATATTAGAATTATTGAAATGTGAACCTCAAAACACGTCATGAAAGTATTGCCCTAATCAATTTTGCAAAAATGTTTTGATGTATAAGTAAACTTGAGAAAAAAACAAATAAAATGATCTGCCAAAATTCCAAATGAGATCTGCAAAACAAATTGGCAGATCATATGTTAGATTAATATAGTGTGATCACCAAATGTTCTATGAAAAAAAATGCAATCTAAAACTAAAAGTTGATGGTAGAAAGTTTCAATAGTTTAGAGGCTAAAGTCTTGTGCACATTTGATATTTGGTGTTAGATAGTAAACATCTTACTAATAAAAAATTATGATCTGCCAAATTCTATTAACAATAGTATTTTAACGACATAAACTTAGTTAATAAGGGATTGTCCATAAAGTAAGTAGGCTCGGAGAGAAAGAGGGGGTTTGCAAATAGCGTATATGAGATAAGGGGGGGTTTAGGTTGGTAGGTTAAAAGCGTAGGTATTGTTAGGGAAGTAGAGGGTACTCAAAAAAGCGTATGGCAAAATGCAAAGGGATGGTGGGGGAGGGGGGAGGAGAATCGAAGAAAAAGCTGACGTACTTTATGGACGACCCCAAAACGCTTTTAACTTTTTTATTGAACTTCTAAACGTCTTGTTTGTCTTAACGTTTGTTAATTAAAAAAATGTCAAAGTTTTAAAAAAAGAAAGATCGCAAAAGAAAAATTAAACTCTGTATTGAGACTATGAATAAGAAGCTGTCATACTCAGAAGCCGCTTTATGTTATAATATTCCTAAAACAATTATTTTTTGCAGATTAAAAGGAATAAATGGAGCTGCTGGTGTTGGTAGGCCCAGAGCAATAAGCCAAGTAACGGAGAGGCTCATTCATTCAAGACCGGTAAACCTACTCAAAAGTGGTACAATAGTTTCATGAAAAAATACGCGAAAAATATCTATGAAAGAAAGGCGACTTGCATGCAAGCTGTAAGAGCAGTGTCTTCGTAACCAGCAACTATTAATGAATGGTTCAGCCAAGTCGACGGTATTTATGGAGAGCATAATTTGAATGAAAACCCTTTTCATATGTTTTACTGTGATAAAAGTGGATTGAAATTCGATCATGATAAAGTCAACATTGTTTGTCAAAAAGGAATAAAAAATCCAAATCAACTTGCCCCAACAAATGAAAAACAAATGACTATAGTTTTAACCTGTTGCGATGCTTTTGGATATTTTATACCTCATCAAGTCGTTTACAAAGGTTGAAATTTGATGAAAGTTTGGGTTCAAGGTGGTGCTTCTGATGTTTATTATTCTACTAACAAATCAGGTTGGATGGAAAGCGAAAATTTCATAGAATAGTTTACGCAAACAAACTTCAAGGATCTAAAATTCTATATTCAGACGGCCATGCATCTCAAATTAGTTTTAAATTAAAAAGCTTATCTGAATCAAACAACATAATTTTATTCCGAATGCCAGCTCACATAACTCTTTTTTGCAACCACTAGATGTTGGAGTTTTTAAAACAGTAAAGGCGGAATGGACGCGAATTGTAAAAGTTTACTTGGTTAGAAATTCTTATTTAAGTTTAAGTAACCGGTAGTTTCCAGTTATGCTAAAAGACCTTATTGCAAATAAAGGCTTTAAAGCGGAAAATGCACGTAGTGATTTTGAAAATACAGGTATATTTCCACTCAATCGTTCAAAAATAACTCCAAATAAAACTGCAATTGGCGCTATTTTTCAAGATGTAACAAATGACAAAATTGAGAATTGTTTTTCTGGAAAGTCTACCGATTCACAAATAGACTTTCAACAAAAGAAGTATTGCTCAAAGAATTAGATAGCATCAAAAATGCCATTAAACAAACATCTTTTGATATTAATAACTCAGTGCTCAATGTGCTTAGAGATGGATTAAAGCCTCTTTTCAGTGGTAAAGAAAAGGAAACAATAATTAAAAGAACAACAATTTGTAACATGACTGAACTATCTGAAATGAAACAGGACGAAGCAACACAGGCTGCTAAAAAAAGAAAACTAGATGAAAAAGAAAAGTTATTACAGCAAAAAAAATTCGACTCAGCAATTCTCAAAGAACAAAAGTTTAAAAAAAAAGAAAAAAAACCTTTTAAAACTTAAAAAACCCCAAAAACGGTCTCAGAAATACAATAAAACAACAAAAATGTCTACTAGTCAAAATATTGAATGTCTTCATGCGCCAGCAGTAATCCCTACCATATCAATCGCCTTTGTATTTCCAGCGGAAGCCTTTGAGACGAAGCTACAAGCAGCAAATGGATTGCATGTGAAAAGTTTTCTAACTGCTCGTGTATTTCTTGTATTATCAATTATCACAAAACAACTGAGTTTGTGTGCAAGAAGTGTGAATAACTTTTATTAGTTTTAATTTTTGTAGCTTGGCATTTTAAAACAATATTTTTTAAATAAAACAACTTTTTCATTATAGTTTTTTAAAAATTATCAAATCTGTACAGTACAGCTAGGTTTGCCACTTTCAAATAAATTGGTATTCATTGGGAGATAGCAACCGTAGATGTACTGTACAAATTTGATAATTTACAGATAGTAGACAAATACAGATATATTGCTGCGATACTATTTAATAAAAACTAACTGCGATACTATTAATAGCAAAGAATAATGGTGTGGTTATAACAATAAAAAGTTATAAAATAATAATTTTCAGTTAGCAAAATTAAGGAGCTACTGAACCATATTTCAGACTTTGAATTACTGCCATTTAAAAGTACAACTGCGTAAGGGATAAAACTGCATTGTTATATGATAAAAAAGTACTACAAGCTTGCTATATGAGTAATGGGGGAGCATTCGCTAAGGCTGCAACCAACCTGATACTAATAACTGAGATTTCTTCTGGTTAACAACGGTTAACTGATAGAAGCAGGCAGTGACAATAAAGGTTATTTTTTTAACGATAACAAAAAAATTATGGATCTAATATCAAAAAATAATAATCTAATAAAAAGATAATGCACAGTCAGTACCAACACAATGTTATACCTTGAAATTAAAATAAAAGTAACTTTAAAAATCTTTTTACCTAACTCTAAGCTAGAGGTCTACGCTAGTATAAATTATTATAAGGAACAAGGAACACGTGTTCGGAATTAGGAAAACGTGTTCCTAATTTCGAACGAAAACTTTACTTTTTAAATTTAAAAATTAACAATATTTTTATAATAAATATACTTGTTGCTTATTATGTTTCGATTCAGGTTCCAGTTTATTTATTTAAAAAAATTAATTTGAAATTCAATAAGCAGGTGGAGTTATTTAAGTTTAAGTACGATTTTATTCGGAATTAGGGAAATCTACGGTATAGCGTTTTATTTAGGATCATATTTTTAGTTTTTTCAGTATCTAACAGAGGTATAAAGACTGTTGTCCTACGAAAATGTGAAACAAAGTTTTCTTTACATATTTATTTTTTACTTTTTAGTCCATTTCAAAAATGTTGCCTAATAAAATGTTTTTTTAAATATACATTTTAATGATTTCTTTAATTTACGCTAAACTAAAGTTTGTTTCGCGTCCTTGGTTTAAATTACTCTTTTTTAACGATTTCATTTATTTGATATATAGATTAATTATTTTACTATTTCCTCTCTCCTGAACAATTTCTAAAATGTGACAACCGACCTTTGACTTCTGAGGTACACATATTTAAAAAAATTGACAAGAATAAAAAAACACGAAACATATTGTCTCATCCAAGTAGAAAATTTGAAACATCAATTTTAGATTTGCTCCTCTCTTGATAATTTCTGATTGCTAAAATAACGTTATCTGCTTCTTAGATCATTAAAAATGATAGACGAGACTTTTTCGTAAATCGTAGAAACCACAATTTTTTTGCATATGTGTGACGTCACTTTGTGGCAAAAAAACGAGAAAAACAAACTAGAAATAAGATTTTATTTAATTTTTTAGGAAAACTCCTTCTATCAAAGATAAATGGAATGTATTTTTATGGGATATATTCTAATAAAGATAAAAACTATTTATTTATTACTATTGTAATAAATACAAACTCTTGTCCGTGAAATGATATATCTTTACTAGTTTTATGCTTTGCAATGATAACCCAACCATGATCAGGAAGAGAAACTCGATATTCCATTTGCATCAATAAAGGAGCGTGTTTGTTGGCAGTGGTGATTCCAATAGGGATCTGAGCTTTATTGTCTTGACTTATAAAGCACACATCCTTGGGGCCCAAAAAAGAGCGAACTTCTTTCACATTCTTTATAGTTGCTGTACAAAATGGACCATCCACGTGACTTGAATGGAGGTCATTTTGAACCCGCATCAACTTAACTGGTACCGTGTGGATGTGTCTCTTTTCTTCAAGCGAATCGCTCCGTTTTGGCAGCAAAGGAGTATATAGGTGAGGTTACAATCTTAGCAGATGTGCTATCTGCTAAGATTGTAACCTCACTTTTCGAGCTCGGCACCAAGCTTATCCAACAATTTGAGGATCTTTAAAAGTAATTAAAAAATAATCAGTGAATAAGTTCAGAGTCTGAAAAGTTATTTTGAGACCTAATATAGTCCATTAGAATTATTTATTATCTAAAGTTGTACTCTCATCCTATACACTTCAGATTGTCTTTTCTCGTGGGCAGTAGATACATGTTCAGCAAGTTGAATGATGATACGCAATATCTCAGATATAGAGAGCTTGTTAATAATAATGGTTTTATGTGTTTTTGGTACTTTAGTCATTTTGGATTTGTTACTCAAACCACAGATACTACTCAGTAAACTATTTAATAGTCAAAGCAATTGTTTAATAACAACTAATAAACCTTAATTCGATTCAAAAGGATCCAAACATGGCCTCAAAATACACACCAAAAGTACAAACAGGGACACCATCCATGCGTAACATGGTACTGTTAGCACTCTGATACTTTACAGCTACTGATTGAATCAGCCCCTTTAAGAGCTACCAAAGAGTTTAGGAAACCTGACTACCAGCCGGCCTCAGAACCATGAAACTGAATTTTAGAGCTGTATCCTCATTAGGAGGTAACAGAATTAGTCGTTTAGTCACAAAAACACAAGAGCCACAAGCAAAACTTATGTCTTGAATCAAGAAGATCCTGCACTCAACATCCTAAAACTGGAAAAAACGAATTATAAATACATTTACGCCAGTTTAATAGATGAAGAAAGAGACATATAATAGATAAAGAAAGGATTCAAAACTGGTCAACAGATACGATCTGTTTATCCCTTAAATTATAAAATCATCTTACTGAAAATAACATTGAGACACGAAAAGGTTTGAGCAAATATTTGTTTTCGGTCATGCAACATTGAATCAATGTATCCTTTTTTAGGTTGTAACTAATTAAAACTGTTTTGAACGTTTTAAAATACTTAAAATCTAAGCGTATATTTATCTGAATAATAAATGCATTGAAAATTTAAAATTAAAATCAATTTAATGTTTAGACAAGTTTGATTTAGGTTTAAATCTTGTTTAATTTATTTAGTTTATTGTAATTTTAATTTATTAAAAATTAACTTAACTTTTTTGTTAAAATAATTATAACTACTGTATATAATTGTAGATTAGATTGATGATTCGGATTAGATTAGGGTTTATATTGGTGATTTGGATTAGGTTATATATGCTGTCTAAATAACTTAACCATTATGAGCTGCTTGTTAATGTTTATATTGTTAATATCAATATTTATGACCTGTGTACTCTATTTAACATGTACAAGCAGGAGCTACTTGCATACTTTTGTTTGTCATAAGATAAAATTTCAGTCTTTTTTTGTTTGAAACTTAAATGAATATAAGGACTTCATTCTAAATTAATATTCTTTTTGACAGTCATTCCATAATTTAGGCCCTTGAAAAGATATACAAAATTTTGAAAGTTTAGAACATTTTCTTGGCAATTTATAGTTGTTGTTTCTATTTGATCATAAATTATACTTTCAGTGTATATTTATTTCAAACTTATTGTTAACGTGTTATTGTTATTGCTGGTAAGAGGTTGTTGTAGTGTCTATACATAAAAATTAGATGTTTATTTTAAAAATATCCATTATTTTCATTTATCACACACTAAAAAATTATGCTGTTATATTTAACAAAAATATAACAGCATTGGGATACGATATAACAGCATAAATGGCGTTATTTTGTGTCATTATGGTGTTATAATGCTGTTATTTTTTTCAAAAATGCTGTTATATTTATTTAAATAACAGCAAAAATAACAGCAAAATGCTGTTATTTAAATTTAAATAACAGCAAAATGCTGTTATATCGTTATCCAATGGCGTTATATTTGGTGTTATATTCGAAATCCAAGCTAACAGCATAATATGCTGTTATATATATATATATTTTTACATGTTTTGTTTTTATTCAAGTAAAACCTAAATCATTTATACACTACATTATATAACTAATACCTGATGTATTTAACAATCTTTCAATGCTAATATTACTAGTAAGACATAAAATACATACTATAAAATATTTTTAATATTTACAATGACGAAATAAATTCATTTTAACATAATTGTAAATAAAACACCATAAACCATTTCATATCAATGATCTATTAATAAATCTGGTAATTTATGTAACTACTTAAACCAAGGATTAGTTTTTATATTTTTAAATATATGTCAAAAAATACATTATCAAAACTTTACAAAATCAGTTCATTATTTTTTATTATTTCAAAGAAAGCTTTATTTCCCAACTTTTTTTTTAAAGTAACAACTTAAATATAAAATTATAAGTAACAACAATAAGTAACAACTTAAATTAAAAATATAAAATAAAACAATTTATAAAATAATAAAGTTAATAACTAGTAATCGCATTCAAAAAATTAAGTTAACTGTTTAATATAAGAGAAAGTCTTCTTTGATTTTTTTCAAAGCTTTCATTTAGCAACATCTCCTGGAAAAGGCCCATCAGTTGTGAAAAGGAAGATGGATACGATAGATCTAACAAATAGTAAATGCTAACAATAACGCATAAAACCTCTTTAATCGTCTGTAAATCTGTGCTAATCATTTTGCATCCTGATCTACTGTGAACGCCATATTGTGTTGAGTTGAAAAGAACTTGTGGACCATACTTTGCAGGTATCTTCAACTCATCGACCAGATCGTCAGACTTAAAGAAATCAAATTTTAACTATAAAAATTACCGGAAATTTAATTTAATTCAGGTTTTTTCCAAAGAGTTTTAAAGCAGGGATTAGAACTCCGACCTAAATTGGGGGTTCTAGAACCCCAAGGTTCTGGAACTCTGACCGTAAAGGGTTCCAGAGAACTGGTTCTGGAACCCCTATTGCAAAATGGGGTTCTGAAAGCATTGGGGTTTTAGAACCCCATAAGCCGAGGTTCTGAAACTAGGGTTCTGGAATCTTTCTGCGCTCCTGTTTGGGCTAACCACCCTTGAATTTTACAGGACTAGCTGTATATAATATTGCGCTAATATTACATATAATAGCTGTATAATATACATAGCTATATAATGTATAATAGCTGCATATAATCAAAGGCAGATCCAAAATATGTAGTACGAGGGGGGAGAACGAATTTAATTTCTTATTATATGGTGAATCCAGACAACTAGTAATGAGGGGGGAGGGCGATTTTCAGGTTTAATGATTTGTACAATAGTAATCACACAGTTTAAAATTTGCACAACATAATATTAAAATTGATATTTATCTAGACAGCTTAACTAACAATGGAGGGTGATCGCCCCATCGCCCCCACCCTATGGATCCGCCTGTGTAGATAATAGCATGATATTACATTAAACTACATTATAAATAAATGAGCGGATACATTTATTTGGTACCTCAGAGTATCTTTAGATTTATTGTCAGTCCTAATTTTATATCATACTTTAAACAAATCTCACTCCAATTACTATTTTTAATTTTTAGTAGGGGGGGAGGGTGTACTTCAAAAACATACGTACTATTTAGGGGGAGGCGATCTTAAAAGTATGCATGGCAACAGGGGGAGGGTCAAATTTCAAAATTTTTGGCATACATACTTAATGGACGACTCCTTATTATAAATGTATTTATCTTAAGTTTATACTGAAATGTACATCATCAATAAACATTTGTAATAAACAAATAAATTCTAGATTAGTTAGATATATAAATGCAAAAAAAATGTAGACATTTTTATAACTTCATTATATGAAATCATTAAAAAGAATTGAATAAAACCATAAAATATTTCATTTTACTTACTTCAGATTTCTTAAACAACAAATCCTTTGCTTTTTTGGAACCTAATTTACATTGTAAAACAAGCAAACTTTCAAGGTGATTAGAAAATCCTGCAAAAGCTTTAGTAACAAAAAATGTACATGATTCTTCGATAAAACTGTACTGTGGGTAAAGGCGCTTAAACTCAGCAATTATTAACCAGCGACAATCGAATCGGGAGTTTTTCATATATTTTCGGTTGAAAAAGATTTCTATTCAAAATTGCAAGAACATTGATAGATGGTTTTGATTTTAGTAGTTCATTCTATAAAATTTAAAAATTAAGATACCTTAAATTCTAAAACAAACAATGGTGCACATAATCACTTAGCCAACAAAAAATTATTTATTATAAAATTGTATAAAATAACATGCCATGATGCATGGTGCTAAGGTATGTATATCACACTTTATAAAAGTTCTTTATATATTATACATTAAACAATTTTATTTGTAATGTATTTTTGATTGTAAAAAAAAGTAATTAGTAAAAAAAAAAGTATATAATAATTAGTAAAATATTTCAAGTAGTAAGTGACCGGGCCCCTGCTAAAAATAGAGCTTTTTACAAACCCTGCCTTTGCTAAACAAACAAAATTTGCAGGGGTTACTAGCCGTTACCAGCCACTGAGAGTTCTTAAGCTGTATTAAAGAGAGATCTTTTTCAAGCTCAAATGTCCTCTCCAAGGTCCCCCTCCCCTTCTCCTTCCCTGAAGTCTTTTGGAGTGCAACATAAATTTTACCTAAAAATAATATACTTATAGGATTTATCAATATAAATGCAGCAATGGCTATGTTTTGTCAAACCTGACCCCGGTCAAATATCAACCCCAATCACTTACTAATTTAAAATATTGCTAATCATACTGCTGTCCAAATTAAGTTTGCATAATAAATAAACTAAAAATATAACCTCAACTTCAAGAAGAAGCTGCTCTTCCGAAAGCACTGGTTCAGCTTTAGATATTGAATCCATAATATATGGAGACTTTTTAGGTTTTGAAACCTGTTGAAATTGTCTAATTGCTGTTCCATTTGAAGTTGGATGAGTTTTAGTCCAACGTTGTTGCCTAATTATGTTTGAAACCTGTCTTAGAAGTGAATCCTAGGAGAATTTATTTTTCAAAACTATGGAATAGGTATTTATGTAATCTTAAGGGTACACAAACAAACACCTATTCAATACAACCACAACAAAATATGCATGTATTATAAACACATTTAATTGTATTGTAAGGTCATGAAAATTTAATTAATTTTTAAAACAATACTTACCCAGTGTTCCAAGCAGTTAGGAAAATTAAAAAGAAGCGTTGACTTAAGTTTAGAAAAAAACTCTCTCCAAACCCATGGATCATTGTCGGAAGGAAGAACAACTTGGCAATACTGAAGTATACTATTTTTCAGCTTCTTTTTCAATATGTCATTTGTCAAGACATTGTTTAAAAGTTTTAAAGTTGATGTACTCAAAAAAGTCCTCAGGCGAGCAACTTCATCTGAATCAAAAGGAATTGTGGAAATCTGAAAAAATATTAACACAGTAAAATGTCTGACATAATAAATATTATAGCAAAATGTGTGATAATTAGCTAAATCCCAGTGGGCAATTGTTCAAATGGTTTTTAAAATTTAAACTTTAAGGTGTTTCATGGTGGTATATTTAAAACCAGGCCTTATTACAAGCAATAAATAACAAGACATTGTTTATAATTAGGTGTAGAAAAATTTTATATGCATCAAGTTAGCTTTAGCGCATAAAAAACATACTAGTCTTATGAATGTCCTTGTTGTCATACATAATTTGTAATCAAATGTTTAAGTCAAAAAGTTTTACATTGTCTCATGTATGAAAGAATCATGTTAGACAAAATTTGCCAAAATTTATAAAGATAGTCAAAAAATAAAATAAATTGCCAGAGTACTACAAATGTATAATAATAGATTTTGATATTTCAATTTTTCTAAACATATAAGAAAGAGTAAAATATATATATTTAAATCTGAATTTCCTTTGAACGTTTATTTGAAGAATATTTTCATATTTTTAAACATGTTTCTGCTGTAAAATCTAAAAAATTAACAAATTAATATGTCCATTAAAAGGTAAACTCATATGCATATATCAAAAAAATTTAGATTTGGCACTCCTAAAAGAAAAATATTGATTCTGCCATTTACAGAACTTGAAGAATTATAATAATGGGTGACGCACCAAGGAAATATCACAGTATCTGGATAAATGACAACTTGCTCAGAAGATTCACAACATATCAAGTATGCTGAGTGGGCTTGTACTATAAGTTTAGAGCATTTAAAAGCACGTTTGTCATTTTCTGATGATATTGAAAGGATTTTGTAGAATATCAACTTTTCTTCATGTAAGCATGAAGTAATATCACCAATCTTGTAAATTATGCCATTTATTTTAACAGAAATAATAGATCCTTTTTTAAACTTCAACTCGTCCACTTGTCCATATATATCACCACGTCTTTCCCCTGCTCCATTAAAAAAATTGCTTGTGGTATTGATGATCATCGTTTTACATGCTGAATAAGGAATGTTCTTGAAATTGAAGTGATGAAAATTCTTCACAACCTGATGTTTTCTTTCATAAGCCATACACATATGTTCACGTAGAGGCCCAAACTGTTCAGCTTGAGCAGGGTAGTGGATAAGGAAGTGTAACTTTGGAATGAATTTATCAGGATACAAATACAAAAATAAGCGATGATGATCTTGAATTAATGCTTTTAAATCCGATAAAAAAAGAGGAGTAACAACAGGAGATAAACAAAGTTGAAGCACCTGAATAAGTTTTGACAAACAAATGAAATGGACATCGGTTTGACCCATGTGCTCTAAGATAAAAAATGATATAATACGAGAAAGAGTCAAAGTTTGACCACTGCCAAAACTACCACGAATCTGCATTGAGGTATGGATCATATTAGGCTTTTCAATACATTAGCATAGCTAAACCCTTGCAGCCAATCATTTATTTCTTTTAAAGTAAAAAAATTGTTCTGAATGGCATACAACAAAAATAACTCTAACTGAAGCGGAATGAGACCTTCCAACAAATCATGCATAGGATCAAATAAAAGCTGTTTTGTCACATCAAATCCCAGAATGTTTGACAGTATACTTTTTGAAACAATGCCATAGTATTTAGACCATTTTGATTTATCAGCTTTGCTTAAACCAGAGTTTAGTTCAGTCAAACGTATCATATGTTCAGGAGCGTTGCAAATACTGCATTCTTCATGGTTAGAAAAATCTTTCATTTGTTGTCTGGTTGAGTTACAACTTCTGCAACAGCACAATGTCTTTTCACTAAAATCTTCTTTAAAACCTCCAATTGCAATTGCAGAAAGAGAGTCACCTGAGAAGTATACTACTTCAACTGTAATTATTTTGGAAACACCCCTAACTTTAATTACGATTCCATTTTCCAGCTGGCTTATGGAGGAAATAAAATCGCTAAAAAGAATACTGTAAAAATATTTATCTTTTACCCATTTAGTAAGAGTAAAAATTAACGGAAAGATAGAAGACGTTCTACCACGATACTATAAAGGGATGTTTAAGATTTGAAAGTAAAATACAAACATTTTTTTTCTTTTTACACGCCTTTCCTAAAGGATTTGTTATTCCAAGGTCATCACAGTATATTCCAATTTTCATGTGGTTTGTGTCCCAATTCACAGCTGTAAAGTCAATTATTTCCTGAGATTGTAATAGGAAAGACAATATTTCAATGAAAGGAATTATACAACCTTGCTTATTCAGACCAACCACTTTTGCAGTTGGAGTCTGTAAATTATTCTTATAATACTTTTCTCGTAAATATTGTGTTGACAGTTTATCACAAGTAGCTTTTAAAGCCTCAATGTCAACATTTAATACAGAAAGCATCTCCTTTAAATTACTGAAAATTATGTTTAAAACATTTTGAGCACATCTGTGCTTTCCTTGTAAATGTAATGCCAAAGCTCCTAAATAATCTTCATTAATTTTTGTGTTACCAATTTGATTCACAACATTGTTTTCAACTTCATTTTCAATAGTACAGATATTGATCTGGTTAATGGAACATTTTTTGGAATGCTTCAGAAAACCTGAAAGACTTTTAAATTTGGACAAACAAATTTCACAAAAAACGGCTGCTTGGTTGCCATGCAGTTTTAAGTGATGAAGCATAAAACTATAAGTTGAAGTTTTACAATAACAAACAGAACAGTTATAGTTTATTACCTTTCGTGGTGTCTTGAGTGTGTTTGGAGATGAAGATGAAGAAGTTGATGAAGATATTTGTCTTACCGGAGGCTGAACAACATTAACACGACATTCTTCAGCCATATATTGTGCAACTGATGTAGATAGTTGACTTACCGGAGGCTGAACAACATTTACATGACATTCTTCAGCAATACATTGGTTTTCAAAGTTCCAATTTATTTTATTCGATGGTACAACAAAATCTACGTAATCATTTACAATAGATGAAAATTGGCATAACGGTGATGATTGAGCTGTGTCAGCCTTATTTAATTCTAAACTAACTTGTTGAGAGTTTAAAATATCAACAAGTTGAGCAATAGTAAACTCTAAAAGAGCAGCTACTACTTTACAGCTATTCCACTTGACTTCTTCAATCATAGGCAAATTGAAGGTTTCACGAACTAAAACATAAAATAAAGTAAACGTAGCTTAACATCATTGACAATTTTTTTTTTTAGTATGATATTTGAATTATTGATATGATATTTGATTTCAAATTATCATACTAAATAAGGAGTGATTAATTTTTTGGTGCTATTTATTTTTATTTTAACAATTTGAAAAAAGTTACAATGTATTTTTAGATTTTGATTTGAAATGATACAACAACACTTAACTTTATAATAACATCTTGACATGTTATTATAAAAGCAAGTCAAGTGTGTTTGATTTGATGTTACTACTAATAGTAGTAAATACTAATAATAGTAGTACTATAGTAGCATTTCGAATCTAAATTTTACATAACAAATAACATTAAATTAAAATGTTAGCTAGATAAGATGCACGAGCATACTCTAAGGATAACTTTTAATTTAAATCAAAAATCTTTAATGATACAATGAAATAAAATGATTAAATTTTAATAAATTTTCACAATATCTCATGAGATGACTATTGCGCTCAATACAATAAAATAAACCTACCAGCTGCACAAAAATCCAAAAAATTACTGCTGTTGGCAATAACTATTTCAGCATTTTCTTTAAAAATAACTTTAATTGCTTTCATTTTTTTTTACTTTTACCACCTTGTGCTACCGCTTTAGAAACTAATTCGACAGTTTCTAAACTTCTTATTTAAATATGCCAAAATGTGCACATCTTATTTAAATATGCCAAAATGTGCACATTTTGGCATATTTAAATAAGAAGTGCTGCCATGGCGGCATTGCAATTATATTTTCCTGATATATTTGCTGTCACGTGTGACATCAAATATAACAGCAAGTATAAATGCAAAACTATCAGTAAAAATAACAGCAAATATAACAGCAAACGTCTTTAAATATAACACCATAACATAACAGCATAACATAACAGCAAATATAACACCATTATAACGCCAAAACTGTTAGGTCTCCTCGAATCCGTGAATATAACAGCATAAATAACGGCATTAAAGAATCTGCGTATATAAATGCTGTTATAATGCCGTTAGTTTTTTTAGTGTGCATAAGGGGTTGTCTGTAATTTACGTCACGCAACGTTTAACCATTTTTGACCACCTTCCCCCTCCTTGTCACAACATCGTTACTCTTTACTAATATATCCCGTACAAGTTGTCACAAAACCACTAAATCTTCCCTTCCCACTAGAGCGTGACATAATTTATGGACAATTCCTAAAAGGTTTGGCATGTTCTCGTTTCTGTTAAAAGTATATAGTTTGGTATAATATATGAACCTACAAGTTTTGTTGCTTGCATACTTGCCCGTGATAAATTTGCACAGTTAATAAATAGTGGACTAGCCCAATATATATATATATATATTTGAGACTTTGTGAGAGTATGTGAGAGTTTGTTTACCTATATCAAATATTTACTTAATTTAATTTCATGTTCATATATAGATGTTTAATATCATTATTAGTTGAAAATTAATTTGTACCGTCTGGAAACATTATTGAGTTCAGTTTTAACAATGCATTGCAAAAGTCTGTAATATAAATTAAGAATAGGAGCAGACTAGGGATTTCTGTGGAACTCCGCATACAACATTTAATATTCCGGATTGTATCTTATTAATATATTGCTTACTATAAAATAATCCAGGTATAGATTGTATTGTTTATACCATAATGTTTAATTTTTTCCAAGAAAATCCAACGGTCAACTGTGTCGAATACTTTAAATAGGTCTATAAATACTAAGCATCAGTGTTACGTTCGTTCAACTACGTTCAACGAAGTTGAACGTAGTTGAACGTAAATAAACGTAACGTAGTTTTGTTTCAATTACGTTACGTTTATTTACGGTATTTTTGTATTAATCATCTTAGTTAAACGTAGTTGAACAAAGTTGAACGTAGTTGAACCAAATACATTTTTGAACAACCTAATTAACTTTTAAAAACCACTGATTTGTATTGCTACAATAGTAGTACTAAACTTTTTGTTTTTTAATAAAAATTAGTCAAAATAAATAAAATGTAGGTCCCCAAATGTGGCAATAGCCAGTATTAAGTCCTGATTATCTTTTTTCAGTTTTGATTTAGTTCATTTGATATCCTAGTTTTTCATGCATTAAGGTAATTAATTTACATCTTAAATTGACCTAATACCATTGCTAATCTTAGGTTGAAACTATTAGTTGAGGCGACATTCATATATATTTACTAATTGCAAATTGGTGATGAAGTTTTCAATATTTTAAGTTATCCTGCTCAACTTTGTTCAACTTCGTTCAACTTTGTTCAACTTCGTTGAATTATTATTTCGTTACGTTCAATTTTGGTTTTTGGGAAGATGAAGTCTGACTACGTTACGTTTCGTTACGGTCACAAAAATGAAGCTAACACTGGTGCTTAATAAATACTCCTTAAGCAAAGTTGTTATGTCAAAACCATCAGGTAATTGGTTGACTATTTCAATAATTTCATGCTCAGTTGAGTGATTTTTTTTGAAATCCGAACTGTTTTGGGTAGAATAAGTTGTTTATAAATTACGCGTTTAATAAATTTTCAGAATACAGAAAGTGATGATATAGGTCTATAGTTTGTAATATCCGAATGATCGTTGGATTTTTAAATTGCAATTTTTTATCTCTTTCAAGAGCGTCGTGGAAAATACCAAACTTTAATGAGAGTTTCAGTATATGAAAAAGATATTCACTTAAGCTAGTTTTATTAAGAATAACTATATTACTAGAAATTTTATCAAATCCTTGGAATTTTTTTTTAAAGGAGAATATTCTGCTTCGAATTTTAAAGGAGAATTTTAAAGGAGAATTTTAAAGGAGAATATTCTGCTTCGAATTCTTTATAGGTTAATTCATTGACATGCGATATTTTGTCATTGGAGGATTTTAGCTAGATTTTATTGGAAGATTGGGGCCAACATTTGTGATATACTTGCCGGTATATAATTCATTTCCCGACAAATACTTGTCGGTAAATAAATGATATCAGTAGATGGAGGATGAAGGGGGAGAGGAAAAAGGAGGGGGAGGGAGTTCTGAAAAGTTTGACGATAATTGGTAATGTAGAGAGAGAGGATGTTGAGATCAAAACGATGTCTATTTCAAAAACCTATTATTTTTTAATATCGTATTTACGCCATCTATGAGCATGTTTCGATATAAAGATAATACTTTGAAATAATATATACTAATTTTTAATTTATCTTAAGAAGGAGGGGGGAGAGATTGCCAAAAAATAGCATCAATCTTAAGAGAGGGAAAAAGGGGTTGTCAACCAAAAATTGACAACTTAACAAAGAAAGAGAAATATAAAACCATGAAAAATTGCTCACATCGTTTATGGACGGTCCTTAATCTTAGTTTATACTTTCTATTTATATTTATAATCTGTGTTTATAAAAGAGAAGCTTTTGTAAAAGTGATCATTTTTATAAATTTATTGTTATTATTATTATTATTTTAATTATTGTTATTATTATTATTATTATTATTGTTATTATTATTATTATTATTATTATTATTATCATTACTATTATTGTTGTTGTTATTATTATTATTATTTTTAATATTATTATTTATCATTATCAATGTATATAATAATAATAACAATAATATTAATAACCATAATAATAAATAAATTAGCGTTTATAACTGTTGGTTCACAAAAATATTGTTATTTATTCTGGCTTTTATAAAATATCCGTTTTTAAAACTTTTCATTGGTTACTTAAAAACTTATTGTTTTATATTTGTTTTTTTTCTTATTTAATTTGAAATACGCAATAGCAAATAATGGAATAACTTTTATGACACTTTTTAAAAAACTTTCAATAAAGTGTCAGAATGCAATATTGAAAATATAATTGTTAAATTTATAAAATAGTTTAAGAATAAAATTTATTTTCATAAATTTAAAAATAAAAAAAATTATTTTAATTTTTTGTTTAAGTAAATTATAAAAGTTTAAAAAAAATATAAGAAACTTGCTATAAAGGATAACTCCTTGCATGTTTTTAAAAGAAAACTTAAATGGAAAATTTGGATGCCGAGAAGTTTGGCGGATATTATGCGGATTTTTTACATGAACTTTCAGACGAACATGAATGTCCTGTGTGTAAAATGGCTCTTCGTGAACCTATTTTAACATTGTGTGGTCATCGACTTTGTTTATCATGCTCAGAAGAAATGAGAAAAAGGTATTATCTCGTTGAGTTAAAAACTAAATAATGTAGCATGCACTATAAAATACATTTAGTCGAGTACATGCATACATACATACATACATACATACATACATACATACATACATACATACATACATACATACATACATACATACATACATACATACATACATACATACATACATACATACATACATACATACATACATACATACATACATACATACATACATACATACCTACGTACGAACGTACATACCTACATACATACATACATACATAAATACATACATACATACATACATACATACATACATACATACATACATACATACATACATACATACATACATACATACATACATACATACATACATACATACATACATACATACATACATCCACTCATATGTGTATATATATATATATATATATATATATATATATATATATATATATATATATATATATATATATATATAAATTATGTTAGTGTGTTCTACAAACAGAGTGCTCAATGTTCTTAAAGAACAGAGCAATAATAAATTAGTAAAAACACTTATTTAATTTTTGCATTCTTCAACACAGTAGGTTCATCAGGATTCTTCCTGATGAACCTACTGATGGTGAAACACAGTGTTGAAGAAAGCAAAAATTAGATGAGTGTTTTTACTAATTTATATATATATATATATATATATATATATATATATATATATATATATATATATATATATATATATATATACAATTTCCAGTTTTCCAGCATAGTGGACAGATTCTTTAGGCAATTGTTTTTGTAATGTATACTACAAAGCATAATCGATTCCAAAAAAATTATAAGTTTTGTTGAAAACACAATTGTGCAAAAGAAAGAACCATAAACCGTACCTATATTATATTTACTGAAGAGATTACTTATTATATTTACTGAGTAATTATATAATATATACGAATTATCACGAGCAAGTAATAATTTAATGATAAAAAATTCATTAAAAGCAAGTTTCTGAGCTTTATGTGGCTAAATCAACAATTAACGCACTACTTAAGAGGTTTAGAGACCCCAAAAATCTTAAAAACAAGCATCGTTCACGCAGATCAAAGATTACCACTCAACAGATTTTTGTTAAGACAATCAAAACGAGATCCTTGCAAAAGTGCATTTAAATTTAAAAGCATTTTGAGCAACAGTTATGGTGTTTAGCGCAACGTAGATACTACAAAACGTCAACGTAGGTACTACAAAATGTCATCTTTGTCATCAAACCATAAATATTATTAAAGAATCACTTTGCCTATGTGAAACTTGCAAACGATTTTTTTTGTATTTTGAAAAAATGTTCAAAAGTCTAATTTAGTGACAAATCAAAGTACTTGGTATTATCAAAGTACATAATACGTCCAAAATATAAAAAATTTGCTCCTTAGTATTAAATGCCAGAAGCTATACATGATAGCTTGGAGATGTTTCAGTCATAATTTTATTGGTTACGGGTCTAAGAATTTTAAAACCAATAAAACTTGACGTTGTTAAAAATAGCAAAAAAATATAAATTGCAATCAAACATTCATTTAATTCAAAAGATCAGTTCATGGCATTAATATTACAAAATGATTTTGGGCACTGCAACTGTTCTTTACGCAGCGATTCTGGACGTCCAATGTTTGGCCAATTTTTCGAACATAGCTAAACGTTGTCACAAAAAGCACGAACACTGTCGGCCGCTAAGGCATCAGTTGTTGCCTAAAAGGCATCAGTTTGTCAGCCTGAACCAGTAACTTCACAAAGTCTTACAAGTCATACTGCACAAACTAAAGACCAATTGAAAAACTTATTTTTCGAAATCAATTTTTCGCAAAATTTTGATTTAATAAGTCGATGGTTGAGATTATCGTATGGCATGTACCGCTATCCGGTAAAACCAAATCTGTTCCAGAGCAATTTCATCTATATTTTTAAACAAAAATCATTGATCATGGTTTGGTAATGATCTCCGTTGACAGTATTACGTGCTCAGTCTTATTTTTGAAGAAATAAAGTTTGATGATGCAACCAGCGTTAAAACTGCGCCAAACAAGAGTCTCTTTTGGATTGGCCTTACTTCATATGCAGCAATTTTGCTTATTAACAAACCCGTAAAGCCAGAGAGCCACATTGCTGAGCATAGTTGTTTTAGTCCATCGGCAAAAGCGATGCATATAATGGTCTCGTGGTTTTAATTACAGAACCAGCAGAATATTATACATGTATAGACCAAGGTCTTTACGCAAATCTGTGACCAACAACAAATCAATAAATTTAGAACTTTACTGTATTTTTGCTTCATGATGATTTGCCAGAGTCTTCTTAAAAAAAAAACTCAGCCAAATTTAATTTTTTTTGTTAATTTTCATAAATTCAAGTTGTATGGGGCTTAAAAAACACCATATATATATATATATATATATATATATATATATATATATATATATATATATGTATGTATATATATATATATATATATATATATATATATATATATATATATATATATATATATATATATATATATATATATATATATATATATATATATATATATATATATATATTTATATTATTTTTTAAAGGTAACTTTTAAGCTTTACATTGGCACTTGTTCTGAATGCCAAAAGACTTTTTTATTAAATTTAAGCACTGATGATAAATTTGAATCTTGTTTAGAATATTCAAAAAAATTATGTTTAATATACTGTCCCATATTAGGAAGTGTAGGGGAAGGGGTGGGGATGGGGAACCGTAACTTGGGTTCTTCTTGTTCCGAAGCTCCAATTACCGTAATTTTTTGTAACACATCTTCATTTAGTTATAGTAATAGTAATTAAAACTGTAGCTGCATTAATAGCTAACTTTTGTATTATTTGATACTTATTGCATTACATTAAGTGCATTTAACTGCATTAACAGTTTATTTTTTTGACACTAATATAAGTATTTGGCACTTGACATTTGACACTTTTATTAAAATAGAAATATGTGGAGTTCACACCAGCCCTCGAAAATAGTTATTTCGAACATATGAAAACAGTGGCTACGGCTGTAATATATATATGTATATATATATATATATATATATATATATATATATATATATATATATATATATATATATATTTACAATGCTTCCAGAAAGTATTAGAGCACTGGTAACTTTTTTTATAGTCATTTTCAAATCAATATAAATCGAAAACTAATTTTAATTTCGATCTAACTTTTTTTTTTAAATAAAAAAAATTATATGTCAAATATTTGACAACCTATATTTTTTTTTCGATAAATTAATTAGAAGTTGAGTGACTACTCTGAAAAATGAGTGAAAATAAGGTTCAAAAGTATTAGCAAGTATCAGAACACTAATTTAATTTCAGAATTTAATTAGTGTGCTAATAATTTTTAGTTTTTTAAAATTTATCTTTGCTGATTAATATAAGCTAAGAAAAAAATGTAAGTAGTAAAAATTAAAGCGTCGAAAATATCATTTTAAACTCAGTTAGTTTAAAATTGCAACAACAAAAAAAAAAACGGGTCAAAAGATTGAAACAAAAAATCAATTAAAAAAAAGTAGCAAGTTGCTGGCATGCATAAACAGGGTCTCAGCAAATAATAAATTGAACGTCAAGTCAAGATCAGCGAATGCAGCTTTAGAATAGTACTCAAAAATTATAACGAGTTTGACACAGTCAGTCTAAATTTTTTAGGCCGTCCTAAAAAATTGTCAAAAAGCAACATAAATAATACCATTATGCTCGCTGAACGCAACCCAAACATGAGCTTAGCAGAAATTGCCTCAGGCCTGAAACAACAATAGATGTACATTAAATTAGCCTATTAACACTTAGCAAGCTTATCAAGAAAAAACAACTCAAAAAAAAAAAAAAAAAAAAGAAAAAGAAAAAGTAAGTGAATCTGATGTCTCAACCCGCTCGCTCACCTGATTTGAATCCTATTAAAAACCTTTGTAGTTGGATGGATTGCAAATTGTAAAAAAGCAAACTTACTTGGTGCATTTCAAGATGCAAAATCAAGCGTTTTGGAATATCTACCACATGATCTAATCAAAAAACTTATAGATTCCATGCCGCATATAATTTTGTCTTTAAAACAAAAGTGGCCCAATAAAACATCAAATTTTCTTAGAATCTTCGAAAGATTGAAAATGGGCTAACACTTTTGAAGACCTTTTGTTTATCTTATATTTGTCACCCTTATTTTATTCTAAACAAATCAAAGATAATGAAAATATTGTATTCTAAATAAATTAAAGATATTAAAAAAGAAACATTTTTTTATACTTGACATTTTAAAATTGTGTTGTCTTTTATCATTAAATTAAAAAAGAAAGTGTTTTATTGTTTTCGAATAATATTCGTTTGAAGTTGACTAAGATAAAAAATATCCGCGTTCATTAATGGAGGCTTCCTTGAAACATTGGATATATATACAGGCGCGGATTCAGCTTTTTTTGATGTTTAAGATAGCTAACTTCCTAACATGGAACAATCTCCGAAAATTTATATGTTTATATTTTTGTCAAATAAGAATGGTTTGCAAAAAAATGCGATGATTGGAGTCTGGGAACGAAAAAGCCCTAAAATTTTGTCCACAACTGCCCAATACAAGAGAGCAACAAGTTCGTAAAATATTTTTTGTACCATTTTTAAATAAATTTATATTCATCGACAAATTCTAAATTTTATACAAATATCTCTTAACGTTCAAAAATTGTGACCTTATAAAATTTGTTACCCCTCAAATTGAGGGTGGGGGGTTCAAACTTTATGTAGCCATAATTATAAAACAATAAGAGATTATTGTATGAAATTTATAATTTATTCATGAATATAAATTTATTTAAATTTTTTTATTAAAAATAGTTCAAAAAATAGTTTACAAACTTGTTGCTCTCTTGTTTGGGGCAGTTGTGGCCAAAATTTTAGGACTTTTATTTTCCCAGACTCCAATCATTGCAATTTTTTGTAATGCATCCTTATTTGATATAATTATAAACATATAAATTTTTGGAGTTTGTTCCATTTTAGGAAGTTAGCTATCTCAAACATAAAAAAAAGCTGGATCTGCGCCTAATCTATGTATATATATATATATATATATATATATATATATATATATATATATATATATATATATATATATATATATATATATATATATATATATATATATACATATATATATATATATATATATATATATATATATATATATATATATATATAGATATATATATACATATATATATATATATATATATATATATATATATATATATATATATATACATATATATATATATATATATATATATATATATATATATATAATATATATATATATATATATATATATATATATATAGATATATATATATACATATATATATATATATATATATATATATATATATATATATATATATATATATATATATATATATATATATATATATATATATATATATATATATATATATATAGATACATACATATATATATATATATATATATATATATATATATATATATATATATATATATATATTTACAATGCTTCCAGAAAGTATTAGAGCACTAGTAGCTTTTTTTATAGTCATTTTCAAATTAATATAAACCGAAAACTAATTTTAAGTTCGATCTAACTTTTTTGAATAAAAGCGGGTCAAACCGATCATACTATTTTTTCGATCACTGATCGAAAAATTTAAATAAAACCGGAACTGAAAGGAATATTTAACAAATAAAAACACCAGAAGAAAGAGAATCATCTCCTCTATTTAAATGTGTCAAAATAAAATCCAATTCATTTTTCAGTTATTTTATTGTCGTAAAAATTTTTCATTTTTCAATTACTTTATTGTCGTAAAAATTAGAAAATTAGACAAAAAAGTAAGAAAAATTGATATTAAATTTTTTCTGGTAAAACCGATCATTCACATATTTACTTTAAATTCCTTTATTAAGTAGAATGTGAATGTTTAAAGTTGGTACCAAGGTGATTTTCTCATGTGTTAGTTCGGGGTCTTTTCTATATAAAGTTATTTGACAAAAATGACTCAATGATTTTATTAATTATTCACTTTCAAGATGACAACAAGTAAAAATTCATACAATGAAGAAGATATAGAAGCTGAGTTAAATGATGTAAAAGAAAAAAATACTTCAATCAGAAAAGCTGCATTCAAATAAGGCATTTCATTCTCAACTCTAATAGGTTGCAAGAACAACAACAATGCTAGCTTCAAGAGATCAGGATCAACAACCGTACTCTCACAGCAAACAGAGTCAATTATGGTGCATACGTTTAAGTTCCTATGTGATTGGGGTTATGGTTTAACACGAAATGATATCATGGACTTCGTATGCGGCTACCTTCTTTGAACAAATCTATCAGGCCATTTTAAAAACGGCAGGCCTGACAAAGACTGGTTTTATGCATTTATAAACCGATGGTCTAAAGAAATTTCTACAAGAAAAACTCACACTTAAGCATCTGCTAGTTAGTAGGAGAGAATTAGCGAAAAAAAGGGACGAACCCGGACAAAAATGGTATAAAGCTGAAATTTTGCAGAGAGAAAGTAGACAGTGTCTGGATGAGCGTAAAGAAAGCCCTGTTGATTGCGCTACGGGAACATCCATTTTTCGGGCAAGTTGGGGTACAAAAAAAGGGCAATTTTGACAGCACCAAAATATCATAAACTTTATATCGTTGGATCGAAAATTTTATGCTGATCAATATTTATATAAGAAATATTACTTGAAAAAAATTATTTTTTAAGTTATTTACGTTTGAAAAGTGTAAAATCGTTAAAATGTTATATTTTTTGTTTTCAAAACATAATAATATAACTTTTGTTTGTGCGCAATTTTAGAAAAAATTAGAAAATAATATATTCTCTAAAATAACTTTAAGACTTGAATGCAAACTTCTTTAAAATTAGATGTCCGATATCTTACTTTTCTCAAAACAAATCATCAAATAAATTTCTCTGGTTTTCAATTTCATCACTTGAATCTTCTTCAATTTCAAAATCCTAAAAATGCAAAATATTTGTATTCCAAAAAAAACAAAAATATTTAAAGAAGATTATGTGTATATTTAAAAAATAAAATTTACTGTTTTATTACTGCAGTCTTGCCCATGACAGCCACAGCTTGCAGACATGCATTTTAATCCGTTTTTCTTGCAAGAACACATATTAGTTCCTCACATATTTCTCGACGAAGTTTTACAATTGCAGCGAATCACTTTTAATATATTGGGTGGTGCCACATCTTTGTCTGTTGGTATTGGAAGAAGACAACCATTATCTAACATCCATCCCCATTCTTTAGGATCCAAGTTGAAAGATTCATCTAGCATTTTCCATTCAACAACTTGTAGGTGAACTCTAAGACCATGAAAATAAAAAGCACGGTCTGTGGGTGGTAACTTTTCTGGCTTATTAATTCCTTCACAAACCATTTAATTATATTTTAAATACCTAAGAAAAATACTATGAAAATATGACACTTTTTAAATCTAAATGAGTGACTTAAATCCACAAAATTATAATGAAACTTTCAAATACCAACCGCATTTTCCTTAACGAAGATTCTGCATTTCCAACAAAAAGTTCAATGAAAGCCCTTACTGCAGATTCTCCAACTCCTTTTTTAGTTGCTCAGTAATCCGAAATAATTTCAGATACTGATTGTATATTATTGGATTTTTGCAGTAATTTAAAAAAACTAGGTTTTCCTTTTCCCAGTATTGAAGACGTTGAGTCACATCCTGACAATGCGGGAACAAATAACAGATGTTCTTTAAAATCCATTACTCGAGATTGAGCGTCTTTAATACTCCAGAGTTTTTTCTTTCTTTCTTGATAAAAAAAACCTCATTTAATTCATCTTTCCAATGATTCATAACTGCTATATCAGTATCATCAGCAACAACAATGCATGGTGAAATTTCCTTTGCACCTTCCAACGATTTAGAGAAAATTTTCGTGTCAGCTTCCCCTTTGCAAATATATACTTCATATCCATCTCGTTTAAGGTAATCTGACAAAAGTAAAATTAATTGTGTCTTGTTGTGTGAATTCGATAGAAAACGCGCGTGTGCGTACGAAACCTGATTATTTTCTCTTATAACAAGATTTTGGGAAGAACCTTTGCATTTTCTTCTGATGTGTTCATTAGATTTAATTGAAGATTTCTTATCATAACCATCAAATATAACATAAGTGGTAGCATAATTTTTTTTATATAGCTGATATAGGTCTCAATAATTTCTACAAACCTCATACCTTTGTTCCAAAGAACTCTGTGGAGTAAGGAACCTCCATCAAGGACATATTTGCACAAACTGACATTTGTGCTTGCTTTAATTTCGTCGTCAGGAAGAGTCACTTTGCGCAAAGATGATTTGTTTGCTTTCAGCATTAGGTTATATTTAAATAATGATTGTGGGAGATGAGTAAGCTCATAATCAAAATATAGTTCAAAGTCATCCTCTCTTTCTGCAATTGCTGCAAGTCTATTAAAAAGGAATGTGTTGGATCAACACATCAATCAGTTTGCTTGTCTAGTTTTACGCTATTGGTCAAAGCATCTAAAGAAAAAAACGTATTCTTCTTTTTAAACTTTGCTTCATTGAACTCAAGCCGTTGAGAAATGTTCGTAGACGAACACCTATGTTCTCAGCCTCGTCACAATTGACAAGATCTTCACCATTGACTGACACAAGACCCGTAGATAATGAATATAGATTTCTATCGACAGTATTGAATGGATTTCTTACAGAAAACCAGTCATAAAACAACTCACAATGTTCATAATCACATACTAATCTTTTAATATCCATTTCTTTATTGCTTTCCAAAACTCCGATGTCAAATCCAGATAATTTATGCATTGCTTCATGAACACTTGCAGAATAACAGATGTTCATTGTCCATAGGTTGCGTACATTTTCATCAAATCCTCTACCTCTAGTTAAACCATCATTGCATTTTAAAGACCGCTTCAGGGTCTGCTCTATTACAAGGTCAGAATATAGGCCATGTCAATACCTTTCAGATCGGCTCAATGTGTGACAACCATCTAAGAATTGTTGATGTAACCATGGATTCGTTTCTGAAAGGTATTGCATTTCTTGCTATTATAACCTGGAGCACTTGGCATAGTTTGAATGCCCTAATGCGGCAAATAAGTTTAGCATTTTTGAGATTGTTTGAAGATGCAAGTACCAGTTACAATTTCTCTATGCAACTAAAAACTCCTTTATGATATTAATATACTATATCTACAAGATCCAAAGTTTTGTAGTGCGTGATTCATATGACTTCTTTTCCTTATAGGTTAATATGGCACATTCAATATTTTTGAAAGCATCTGTATTACCAAGTCTGATTAACTGTTCCTCATTCATACCATTTTGCATTACGATTTTATAAGTGCATTCAAGTCCGGATATATCTCGCTTTGATTCGTCAACTAAAATATCTATAATATGACTCATCAATGTAATCTGGACCAACATGTGACCTCTTAAAGCTCTTGCAACAGCTTTTCCTTTGAGCATATGTTTTACTGTATCTTCAGAGTAAACCTGTTCTAAAACTTTTTCCAGGCCAGTACCTGCCATTAGTTTTCCAATGCTACCGAGAAAGCTCATCATTGTGTGAAACTTTCCGAGTCGACATACTATATTGAGGTTCTGATCTTTTATAACACCAAACGCTTTCTGCCATAATGGCTGATCAAACGTAGCGCAGGGAGTAACTATTTTATATTTATTGGCTTCATAAATAATTAACAATAGTGTAGAATATATGCATGTTTCATCTGAAGAATTTAAGTCAATAATAGGTAAAAGTTTTATGGATACTTTTTCATAAACTGTTTTTGATTGTGATGTAGTACGCATCATATAACCTGACCAGTTTCCCCGAGGATTATTTCTTGAACTAAAAAACCATTCCACATGCCAAATAAGATCAAGATTCATTTCGGGCGCACGGAATACTTCAGATACAATATCTTTTATTGGTTTAAAACTTACATTTAATAAACCCTGATAGCTTAATCCGTAATAAGGCGTTATTTTTAAAAACATATCAGATATATTTTTAATAGACTTGTGTTTCAAACGTGTTATGCTTTCATAATTGCATTTAGAAGACGTACATATTAATATTAAACCCATTCCGTGAAACGTTCCTTTTCCGGTCAATGTTCGAATGTTGTGATCTACATTATCAGCGACCCAATGTAGGAAGTTCGGCTCTTGTTCTTGCGCGGCATTTAATCTACTAACTGCAGCAGATAACTTGAACAACTTAACTTCATCGGAGAAAATTGAAAATCCAAATTTGTAAAGGTGATCCACAAGCCATTTTGTTCCAAAAGATTTCTACGATATCTACTCCAATTCCAAATGGAATTGGTGCTATCATAGATCTTGGTGGCGAAGCTTGAGCAATGCATTGTCCTAAACTAATTTGTCGAAACTTAACTGAAATTAAATGGCTTAGAAATAGCTGTAAACTCTTTGGAACCCATTTGAGCCCACATTCAGTATCACCCATATTCTCTAGTGACGGATATTCAGATTTATCGACATTCATTTCTCTGATTTTGCTTTAAATTATACTTCCAGCGGCAGAAGTAATATCATTTTTAGTGCGATCTTTCTTTTTTGAAATTTCGATATAACAAAGGAAGCCATATCTCGGAAACAAACTAAATTAGATTGACCAGAGATTTCTCCATAAAAAATATGATTACGATAATGTTCAAGTAATTTTCGTTTTAAAGATTTCGTCGAGTAACACGGATAACCATTTTTAAGTTCTTTCATTTTAATGTGCACATCTGAAAGAGTAAAAAGTTCTCAGTTAGTTTCTTCTTCTAACCAGAAACAAAGTTTCTCAAAATTTTCAAACGTAATGAGATCTAATGGGTGTCCACGTTGGTTGTCGCTTTTAGTTTTAAGCCTGAAGTTGTTCATGCACGAAATATGATAAATAGCTTCTTCCGCTACAAGATCATAACAAGACATCAAACGAGGATGTACAGCATTTCCACAATCACCCGCTTGATTCAATGAACGTTCAATCATTTTTTTAATTAATGGTATGGTCTCAACTTTAGAAATCAGGGAATGTTTGTGATCTACCTTTTTCGTACAAAGAAAACATTTTGATTTCCAATCAAATACCTCTTCAAATGAGGATCGTAGTTTCTTTCTTGGAACAGATAATAATAAATCTTTACAACCATCCAAAATCTTTCTTCTACAGCTATAATGGACTGGTACTGTTGTACTATTATGCGTGTTCTATCGGAACTGGTCTCTAAGAAAACTAAAAATATGCAAAAATCTTTCTTAAGTTATAGCTACGTTACAATTGAGTTTAGAATTAAAACTTAACCTAATTTTACGTTTTTTGAGTAACAAAATTAAAAAAAAACACCAAAAAAAAATTTTTTGATGTCAACTTTACTTGACCTCCCCCTCCCCAGTGTCACATTTGTCAAAAAAGTTCAGATCCACTTCCTCCCTATTTTGTTAACGTAAATAATGGGCAGCCCCTTATTTGAAATGATTCGGAAAATTAATGAACTATTAATTTAGCTTAATTAATTAATTAAACAAAATGCGTGAAAAATCTTTTTTTTAAGATTGTATATTTAAACAAATTATAACCTGCATAGTTCATTCATACTCCGTTCTTCGCTTAATCGAATCAATGTTTTGAGTCCTTTTCCATATACTTTGACATAACTTTCTTTGTCAAACCCAAGCTTGCACAATACACAAACAGCATTCATTTTTTTTCAAATGTAAAAACTTTTACTACGTGTAACGTTTAACTTGTAAGTTTTACTTTTCCATATAATAGTTTCAATATAATAAGACACAACCTTTTTTCGAAGTAAAACTATTCCATTCATACAAAAAGTGTTATTGAAAACTTTTGTTATGAAAAACAAAAGAAATGATTAAGTTTATCGCACTAAAAATTTTCTTTTGAAAACAAAAAATCGAATGAAGTTTTGCGCGGCATTCACTTTTAACAATTTTACACTTTTCAAACGTAAATTATTTAAAAAATAATTGTTTTCAAGTCATAGTTCTTATATAAATATTAATTAGCATAAAATTCTCGATACAACGATATATAATTAATGATATTTTGGTGTTGTCAAAATTAGCCTATTTTTAGCCCCATATTGCCCCAAAAGAGATGTTCCCGTAGCGCAATCAGCGGGGCTTTTTTTTACGCTCATCCAGAGACTGTCTACTTTTTCTGTGCAAAGTTTCAGCTTTATACTATTTTTGCCTGAGTCAACTCGCAATTCTCTCCTACTAAGAGCCGCTTCTTGCAATGAAACGGGTTTCTGTGGTGATCAAGGCAAAGTAACTGTAGTATGTTGAAAAGGTGCAAAGCGTGTTTAGAAACTCACTGGTAGCAATGAAAAAATCCATTTTACAGTGAATAATTGCTGTAATGCTGATGGATACTTTACAACACCATTCGTGGTATACAAAGCAAAACGAAACTTTAGAGCTGAGTGGGTTTTAGGTGGTCCGACTGGCACCAAATATTAAATTTCTAAATCTGGTTGGATTGAGCATGACACATTTATTGAATGGTTGAAGGAAGTGTATATACCAGAATATTAGGCTATTAGTGGTAATCATTTTTTACATCTTGATGGTCATGCGTCTCACGTCAGTTTAGCAGCTGTATTGCTATGTCGGGAAAACAATATAATTTTGATTTGTCTATTAGCCCACTCATCTCACATTCTTCAGCCACTGGACAGAGGTGTCTATTGCCATGTTAAGCAAGCGCGGAAGGCAGTTCTTACCAAATATTACAAAGACACAAAATGCAAAAACTTAGATAAAGAAAATTTTCCTACGTTGCTCAAACAGGTGTATGATAGCGGTAAGTGTTTTACACGTTTGCACGCTATTGCTGGTTTTGAATATACTGGGTTATTTCCACTTAACAAGACAGAAAAAAATCAGTCTCATGTAAAAAAATTGAGGCAACCTAATATTCCAAAAATTGCTGGCCAATGTATTACAGAACACGGTGTTGCAGATCATCTCAAAAAAAGAGAAGAAGTTAAGCCACTCAAATTAGCTAAAAAACAAGCTAAAAAGTGTAAAACCATCTGCAAACTCATAATGTCATTGCCAAACCCTGCAGAAAAAGAAGTAACTCAAAATATGGAACCGAATACAACACCTTCAGCCAAAAGTAGAAAAGTTATTAAATGCAGAAAGTGTAAAAAAGAATTACATTCGGACATAATGTCATGTGAGAATCCTAATTGCAATACTTGGCTCTGCAACGAAACACGTTTGCCAAAAAATTTTGTAATGGGTTCAGATTTTTTTTGTTGTAAAAAATGTAAAACTTGAATCTTTTATTATTTCTGTATGCTATATAAAAAATATATAGCATATTTCTGTATGCTATATAAAAAAAAAAAAAAATATATACCTTTACATACATAAAGTTTTATATTTATTAAATGTACTTTATATTGATCGGTTTTAACAGACTTTCTGCCAAAAGCAATCTTTTTTTCTTTTTCTAGTTTTCTTATTTTCAAATAGAATTAAACAAAAATAAATAAATACATAATGTACTTTTTGGTATTTGTTATCTTAATTAAAAAAAAAAGTTTAAAAGTTTAAAAAAAAAAATAAAGTTACTTGGTTTTTATTGTTCAGTGATCAGTTTGACCCGCTTTTACTCTATATAACTATTATATCTAATAAAATATGTTATGTTTTATTAGGTGTAATAAAAAGTGTTAAATTTTATTATATATAAAACAGCAAACTTTTTCTTTTTTTAGAAATAACGGAGTTTTACTTTGCCCATTAGACAACACTAATTTGAATTCTGAGAAGGTAACTTTATTTTTTAAGTTAACCTTTATAATTTAGTCTAGTTAAATGGTTTGTTGTTTTAATATTTTTATTTTTTATCTTTTACTTATTTAGTTTATTGTTATTCAAATGTTTATTTATTTTACAATTTTTTTAAATGGAAAGTCTTAATGTCATTTAAAATCATCGCCATCAATTTGAAAATACGTCGTTTTTTACAAAATCTTGGGGTTTGGCAATAAGACTAATTGTGACTTCATCTTGCCCTGTCCATCTGTATTTGTTATATAATATCTATAGCATCAGTATATTGAAATAATTAAAAAAATAAATTAATTCATTTGTTTATCAAAGTATGTTTTTTACTAAAAATTAATAAAATATTTTTTCCTATAGACTTTTCCCGACAGAGCTATTGAAAGAGCTATTCTGCAATTAAAAGTTCGATGTAATAACTTCTCAAAACACTGTCAATGGACTGGAGAACTAAAAGCAATTAATGTATGTAATATATATAATGTAACAAATTAACTCTAGGTTTTCTAAAGAATATAAACATTTTAGCATAAACTTTTAAGTATTTTAAATGCATGTAATTAGATTTTGTTTCTCGTTAATATATTAACGAGAAACAAAATCAAAAACATATATATTTTTTATTTTAAAGTTTTACAGTGGTAGTTTTCTTGAAACTTCTAAGTAGTTTCAAAAAAAAAAAGTGGTACAAGATCACTACATCTGGCCAACAACATCTGTGGAGTAGTCCAAGATTATCTGTACACTTTTATCCAAGATCATCTGTACTTTTTTTATTTACCTTAACAACATCTATCTAATATCATCTGAAAATTCGATGATTCCTAACAACATCTTTAGGAAGATGTACTACATCTAGTTAAATAATGCACTATTAATAATATTTTTTTCCAGATGTAGTTACATCTGAAAAAAAATCATATATGTAGGTACATCAATTTAAAATAATGCATTACTAAATAATTTTTTTTTCCAGATAAAATTACATCTGAAAAAAATCATAAATGTAACTTCTGGTTAAAATAATGCTTTATTATTTAATAATTTTTTCCTAATGTAATTATATCTGAAAAAAATCTTGTATTCTTAATATAATTAAAAAGATGTAACTACATCTGTAAAATCTCTAGATTTAGTTGCGCAGACATTGTTATATTAAGATAATTATCTGATGTAACTGTATCTATAATAATCTTATGTTTTTTGCACAGATGTTATTAGATTTCAATGAAATTTCAGATGGTGTTCCACATATGTTACTATATCTCATTATATTTATTGATGTTGTTGGACAGATGTTATATTTAGCAGAAACTGATGTTGTTACCCTGACCCAAAAAAGCTACTAAATATCTTTGGAGTAAATTATCATTAGCAGCATTTAAAAAATAAAGACGTTTTAAAAGTTATTTTAGCATAATTTAAACAACTTAAATATGTTTTTCTATTTTAGAACCATTTAACATCATGTGAATATGAAGAAGTAAGATGCCCTTATATACAGTGTTCTACTTCACTTCTGCGTAAAGAACTAAATGATCACATTGAAACACAATGCATTTATCGTTTTATTACCTGTCAACATTGCAATGAAAAGATTCAATTTTGTGAGAAGCAAGTAAAAGCATTTATTTACTTTTTTTGCATTGCTAGAATTTATTTTTTATTTTTAATAAAAAGGTTTGAAATTAATTTCTTTTAAAATCCAGTTAAAGTATAAAGTATAACATAAATGTGTGTGTGTGTCTCTCTCTCTCTCTCTCTCTCTCTCTCTCTCTCTCTCTCTCTCTCTCTCTCTCTCTCTCTCTCTCTCTCTCTCTATATATATATATATATATATATGTAAGTATTTTTGTGTGTGTATATATATATATATATTTATATATATATATATATATATATATATATATATATATATATATATATATATATATATATATATATATATATATATATATAGATCTATAGCTTGTTGTCTTTAAGAAGAGCGGAAGGAAAAAAGTGATTCTTACGCCAACACATACGTCACTTTTAATTACTTTTGACTTTCGTCCAACATTTGCGTGAAACAACATTTGGACGAAAGTAAAAACCATTAATTTATTTACAAATAAATCGTTTTTAAAAAAAAACACAAAAACGCAAATTTAATTGACCAGAATTTTTTAAAAACATTCTCAATGTTTTTAACAATATAAACAATGTTTTTATTTTTGTTTTTATAATAAAATGTTTTTATTTTTAGTTTTTTAATAAAATGTTTTTATTTTAATTTTTTTTTACTGTAAATCATGCGCGGAGTGTTGCTACATCGACTATCTTATAGCCTGACTCGCAAGGGAGTGCTGCTATATCGACTGACAAATAGCTTGACTCGCAAGGGAGTGCTGCTACATCGACTGACAAATAGCCTGACCCAAAAGGGAGTGCTGCTACATCTACTATCTTTTAGCCTGACCCGCAAGGGAGTGTTACTACATCGACTGAGGGTGTGGTTGGGGCAGGCATTCTATCAATTAATAAAAAAAAATAATTCTGGTCTTGCATTTTAATTTTTACTTTTTGTCAACAAAATATGGAAAAACTTTTGGACAACATCTACGGGTTGTATATATATATATATATATATATATATATATATATATATATATATATATATATATATATATATTATATATATATACACACATAAAAATACAAAGTAACAATATTTGTTTATTGTTTATATGCATTAATTTTACAAAGACAATACAAAAAGTATGGTAGTTATTTTAAAAAAACAACAACATAAAACAGTCTTTTATTATTATTATTAATTAGTAATTTATCTTGAGTAAGAGACTAAAAACTTAATTTATTACAAAAAACATTTTTTGTTTAGATTGAGTTGTTTGTATATATTTTATATGAGCTCAGGGCTTTATAGAATAAGTATGCATTATATACACGCATAATAACCTGCTGATGACTGATTCAAAAAGTTTCACTATTCAGTCTAAGGACATCTTTGGGTTACTGGAACAAGCTGTTTTTATGAAATATTCAAACAGCAACAGCTTTTTTTATGAAATATTCAAGTAAAAGAATGAGTATGTGGAAGCAACTGGCAGGTTTTGTTAAAGATAAAGTCAAAATGTTGCAGATAATCGGTGATACACAATAAACATCAAATGATCAAGTTGTGGAAGTTGTAATAGGAAGATATTCTTCGTAGCCAGCAGATCAATTTTTACTTCTGATTCGTGTATTACACCACACTCCTTCATGCAATGAATTTAAGAACAAAGTTGCATACGAGTTTTTAAGTTTAATGAAAAACTGGAGGAAATTTAAAACAGTATTGACTGCAATTGTTTATTCGCATATTTTCAATGCACGCAAACAAGTGAATTCTTACGAATGTAAATGCCCAGGCAAAGCATGTGACTATTGGAGTCTTTACTAGTTAAAGGAAGATTACCATCAACACTAAGATCGCAAGATGAGACAGCCGAACTAATATTAGTCTCAAAGAGCGACTAGGTCTGGTGAACTTTGCAAGAGATAAGATTCAACAGAAGAAAAGTTACTTTGAAGACCACGAATATTAGTGAATGATAGGTTTAGAGAACCTGGTGATGATGGTTTTTTTGTGTTTTATAGTTTTTGGTACTTTATTCATTTATAAATTTAATTCAAAGTTATTTCCACCAACTTGACTCCTGAGAGCCCAGCTTTGCTCTAGATGGATATAAATCACATCACATCTTGGACTCTAACCTGGCGCTTATGTTTTAACTGCAAAATGTTGTTATCGTTTATTTTAACAAAAGTAAAAACTCTAATCACCAATACTATACCTTGACTCAGCTAGGGATGCAGCTTCTTGATTCCTCTTACAACGAAAGAGATCTTGACATTTGCATTTCACACAACCTTAAATGGGACACTCACATTGAAATAAAATGTTATTTAAAGTTAACTCTGTTCTCGGTCAACTAAAAAAATCTTTTATCTATAAAAACACTCATGTTTGGAAGAGACTGTACACATACCTTGTCAGACCTCACCTTGAGTATGCTGTATATATATATATATATATATATATATATATATATATATATATATATATATATATATATATATAAATATATATATATATATATATATATATATATATATATACATATATATATATATACATATATATATATATATATATATATATATATATATATATATATATATATATATATATATATATATATATATATATATATATATATATATATATATATATATATATATATATATATATATATATATATATATATATATATATATGAAGTAATAAGATAGTAAAAGCAACATAGTAAAGGCTAATATACATTATTTATTAGTCAAATTTATATAATATAGTTTTATAAGTTTAGATAAGGCTTTGATGTGATTGACCAAAAGAGGAATTTTTTTATATTGAACTGAGTTTCATAAAAGTGTAAAAGTTAAACAAAATCACTGAAAAACTAAAACATAAAAATTAAATATTAAAATAGATTTTTTTAAACAAAAAATAAAAAAATATATTTCAAAAATGTGGTGGGCCACATTTAAAATATCAAAACCCTTACTAAAATCTATATTGCACTAAATGTTTAACAAATCAACATCTATCAAAATACTCTACTACTAAATTATTCATGTCTACCACTGACTGTATATTGTTTAACCACTTTCAGCTATATATAAAAATTAATTAGATTTTATCTAATTTTATATAAAGAGATACTCGATAAGCAGACTTCATAATCTTCTATGAGTTTCCTTAACAACAAAATGTTAATATTTGAAGAAATAAAAGCTTTTATTTAAAAAAAAACACTGTTAGTTTTTATGATAAGAAAAATTATTTATTAATTTAATGTTAAACTTGTTAAATTATGTGTTCTTATGTTATGTTATATATTTTATACGTTGCATTATATTATGTCATAGAACTGTAACTTAATGAAGTGTAAATATATTGAAGTTGTAAAAAAAGAAAAGAAAAAAATGGAGTAGTATAATGTCATCAACAAATATGCAAAATTTGATTTATGATTCTAAATTCTAAATCAAGATAACTTGTTTTGAAAAGAACTAAATACTTTTTTATCCTGCTTTTCCACCATTTTGGGAAAATTTTTTATAATTTTTTTTCTTGTACTGATAACATTGCTGCATAATTTTAACACTTTTTTTTTAATATTTCATTAAAACTGTCTACTGTTTTTTTTGTGTACCACCTTAAAAGGTCCTATTTTTTCCAAACATGTGCATTAAGAACAAGGCAAAAATAATCTGGCGCAAAACTTATGTAATTAACAGTTTTTTTGATTCTAAAATGTTTTATTTCTAAAAGTCCATAGTAAGGAAACATATGCTCTTAATGATGATTATTATTATCTATGTTGTGGTGATGATAATGATGATGATGATGATGATTGTGATGATAATGTTTATTGATGCGATAAAAAAAAGTTATTTTTAACCAAATCATTGTCTAAACTAAATTTTCTTTTAAATTTACAATTAGAATCATGTGGAAATTTGTGAATGTCAACCACTTTATTGTTTAAATCGATGTGGCATGAAAATGTTACGTAAAGAGGTTTGATTATTAATCAAAGAAACAGTTTTATATAAAAGAATTTGTGTTACATTTAGTAAGTAAATTAATTTTCATATCTACTCATAGATGTCGTCTCATATCACTGATATTTGTGCTAATACAATTATTCCTTGTCAATACTCAAACATTGGATGCAATTTCAAGGTAAATAATGTTTGTTTTTTTAAATTCTTATTCACTCCCAACAAAGCTGGAGGCAGCCACTATTAAGTTAAGAGTTACTAGAAAATAAAGAATACAGATCAAGAAAACGGTTGAATAAAAAAAGTTAGTCAAGAAAGCATGAAGATGGGAGAGAGTTCCAAAGGGTTTAATGCGGGGAAAAAACTAGACAAATAAAAGTTTTAAAACCATGCAGAGTGTAAGATTATGACAATAACGATAAAGAGAAGCGACCTTAGAAAATGTTTACTTAGCAACCAATTGTATATGTAGTTTCCATAAGAGGTCAGTGGTCAACGATCGTCCAAGAAGACGTAAAGAAGAGGATTTACTGAGAGGGAAGCCATTCATCAATATAAAAATGTTGGCAGTATTGCGATAGTTGTTTGCAGTAAATAACTGAATTTTTTTGGAGTTAAAACTCACAAGCCCTACAAGCCCCAATCAGTAACAGAGATGAGGTCAGATTAAATATTTGACTGCCTGTTCTAAGCAGTTGAAAAGAAAAGACTTTTTGTAAAGACGGGAGTATAATATTTAGTCATCAGCAAAAAAAGCAATTATAAGGTTGTCAGGAAAATAATTAATTTAGATAAGAAACAAAGCAGGACCAAGAATAGAATGTCGAGGTACCTCAGGAATAACTGGAAATGACAAAGAGTGTTGACCTTCAAGGTATGTCAAATTTTATCAAAAGCTTTTGATATGCCAAAAGCAATAGCTTTTGTCTCACTGCCTCCATCTAATGCATCGATAAAAGTCAGCAAGAAGAACAAAACCGTATTGATTGTCTGACAGTAAGTTATTTGACTCAAGATTGGAGGTTAAAATTTTGTTGATCAAAGACTCAAAGACCTTGCTTATAACAGAAAGAAAACCGATCTGACAATAGTTGGATGGGTTGGAATGTTTGGAATTTAATTAATCAGAATGTCCGGTTTAAATTATTAGAATTTAGAAATGTTTAAAAGTCATTAACAAAGAATCAGCAAAATATTACGGTGACAATCTTAAACGTTCCCTCACCTCAACTTTGAGCAATACTCCTCTTTAATCAGGTTTCGTCAAGGTTTTAGTTTTTTTTTTTGTTAAAAAATCAAATTGATAAACAAATCTAAAGTTTCATTCAAAAATTGATGTTCATAAATTATAGAAACTTGCATGGATTAGTGCTTCAGAACGGCTGAAAGTAGTGTATAATTATTTTAGTGCAATGTAAAAAACTAAATGAATAAAATTTAAAAATAGTTTTAAATATTGTTATTGCATACTAAATTAAAATAATGTCTCTTAAAAGCAAGAAACAAATATTTAATATAAAATGAAACCGTTTGAAGAATATTAAACGTGTATATAATCAAATAACTCCATATTTTCACTTTTTGAATTTTTGATTTGAATTACCAGTATCATATTGGTTCTTGGTTCTAATTTAAAGATTTGGAAAATTATATCGCTTTTGACAGATCCTTTAGAGGAGCGAAGAGGAGTCTTAACCTGTTATGATTTTAATAAAAGCCATTTTTAATAAAAATCAATACTAAAATTCATCATATGAAATCATTCTAAAAAGGAAAAATTGCATGGATTAGTGCTTTAGAACGACTGAAAGTAGTGTATAATTATTTTAGTTCAAGGTAAAAAACAAAATGAATAAAATTTAAAAATAATTTCAAATATTATTATTGCATACAAAATTAAAATAATGTCTGATAAAAGCAAGAAACAAATATTTAATATAAAATGGAACATGCTCTTGTAGTATGGTAGTAGGATTAAAAAAAAAATTAAGACTTGAATGATGAGGATGGGTTTTTAGATAGGAACATTGATGATGTACAAGAACTGTTTGAAGAACATTAAACGAAGTAATCATAACTATATAATCAAATAACTAAATATTTTCACTTGCAATTAAGGCGAAACAATTATGAGTATCTTATCGGTGCCTGATTTGAATTACCAGTATCTTATCGGTTCTTGATTCGAATTTAAAAGTTTGGAGAATTATATCGCTTTTGACAGATCCTTTAGAGGAGTGAAGAGAAGCTTTAGCCTGTTATGACAAAATTAATACAAAATCAGCATCCATTTTTAATAAAAATCAGTACTAAAATTCATCATATGAAATCATTTTAACAGTTTTCTTCGAATTTCACAAATAATGCACAACCTCAATATAGTTTCGTTCAACACGGTTTTGATAAATCACTGTATATTACAGAGTTTCGATTTTACACCAGCTCAGGATTATTTTAATTTTGATGTAGGGAAGAGCGGGGAGAAGAAGGACAGGAATTTTTTTTTCAGGGTTATTGCAATATCTTTTTTATTTGATGTATGAACTGAACCAAACTAGTCTTAACAAATAAAGCAGTTTTTGGGGCACCGAATCCACCCCCTATAATTGACAGAATGTTTTAATAAAGTATATATTTCTTGGTTTAAAAGGAACCCTGCTATTGGGGTAAAGTGGGACAAGTGTGGGAGAAGTGGGACAAGTGTAGATTATGGAACCCAGTTATGTGGAAACATGGGTTAACGTCCATGTTTCCACATAACTGGGTTTTGGACAAGGGTCAACAATGTCATTTTTTATGTTAGATGACACGGATTCGCTAAAAATAATTTTTTACGACCCAATCCTTATTTCAGATACTACCATCAAGAAATAAAAAAATAAAAAAGAGGAGTTAGAGAGGAGATTTGATCACATTTTTAACTTCTTAGAGGATAATAAAGAATTTTAGAGGAGGTTTTTGAAAAAAAAGGACATTAGAGAATTTTAGAGGAGCTGTGGCCACCCTGACGTCTCTGGAAGTACCACGCTCAACTTAGTTTCTTCGCGCAGCGGGCCTTGTTTGTAAAGGTTCGTGTTTCCGAGTTAAAGGGTTGAGAGAGGGTTGTAACCACAATAAAAAAAAAATATTTAAAAATGCGTAGCCTCCTCGACTGAAGTGGCCCCCTTGGAGAGATAAAAATAGAAAAAAAAATCAAATTATCAATGCCTTTTTCAATCAAATTAAGATTGCATTTTAAGAATTAAAATTTCTTTGTTAAAAAAAGAAAAAAGTTATTTTACATTTAAGATGCCAAAGTTCACTTGGAAAATGATTTCAGCTTTTGTTTTTGATGTTGTTCCAGCAAGCGGTTGAGGCAGGACTGCTTTTATATCATCAATATTCACACTAGGAACGTCATTAATTCTAGGTTTGACAAATTTAGAAGTTTTTTTATTCTGGCATTTCAGGAAGCTGACCTCAACATCAAAATTTGAGTCTATTTCTTTCTGCACTATGCCTACATAATAAGAAATGGTGTTTTTACTACAAACCTCGCAAAGAACATAATCACTGACACTCACATTTTGAATAACGCTAAAAGAAACTGTTTCCAATTCTTCTTCAAACTCTAGTGAGAACAATTAGCAGAAAAATCATTTGTTATTTTGTTGAAATCAACATCAAGGTCACTGTTCGATTTCCGTAAAATGTTTTTCCTCACATTTTTGGATTTTAGAAGGACAATTTTTTTACCTTTTTGTTTGTTTAATACTTCATTTTTTATTCTTAAAATCTCTGATGTTGATGTGGGTATCATACACTTTCCCTTTTTACGTCCACGTCTTAAAATCTTACGAGAAGGTGCCTGCAAAATATATATTATAGTATTATATAATTATAGAATTAAAAGAAACCTAAACTAAGAATATTTAGTTTAAATTACCGTTGGATAACCTCGTACAATCTCAGGAGAAAATACAGTTAAGTTTTCTTTTACTGCTTCATGTTGCACACCCAAACCTGATATATCTGAAAGAATAGCACTTGTATTATATTTCTCGCATGAACCTTCGTTGCATGGTTCTTGAGGCACATCTTTATCTGTAACAACTGTTTCATGTTGCACATCCAAACCTGAGATATTTGAAGGAGTAGCAGTTGTAATCGATTTCTCACACGAGCCTTGACTGCATGGTTTTTGAGGCACATCTCTATCTGTTACAACTGATGGTAAAAAAATATCATCCCCATATACATGTCTATCATAAGGCTAAATTCCTGTCACGCGAAATCCTGACATAATATTTGTTGGTGTGGAAGATTTTTCCCATGCTTGTCGAATGAGACTGGCCATCTCATAAATTGTAATGGCTTGCCCTGGATTGCTAAGCATCCAGCTATTGGCAGCTTTATTAAAGTATGTTTTTATTGGACCAAAAACAGACCTATCTAAAGGTTGTGTCTTATGTGAAGTATGTGGTGGCAAAGTCATCATACAAACATGGTTCTCTTTTGCATATTAAAGTGACTGTAGTGAAAGGTGGCTTTCATGATTATCTATAATCAATAAAACTTTGTGATTGGCTATTGGGCGAACAAACTTAACAAAATGTTTTAAAACATCTATAAATATTTCAGCATTCATCCATCCAGATTGATTGGCTAATCCAATAGAACCTTCTGGTGCTCCTCTCATTAGTGAGTTTCTAAATAATTTTCTTGGAAAAACAATAACAGGGGGTATTGCTACACCAGCTGCGGAGACAATGCAACACACTGTTACTAATTCACCTCTTTCTCTAGATCTTATTTGCCCAACTTGCTTCGATCCCTTTGATGCAATGACACAAGGAGTTTTTTGCACAGTAGTAAAACCTGTCTCATCAAGATTAAAAATTTTAAATAATGTTGCTTTAGACTATATACCTTCTTGTAATTTGTTAAAGAAAATATCAATAGTATACCGATTAAATGCGGATGCTCTTGCAATTGAAGTTGCCTCTGGTTTTTTAACAGATAGTTTTGGGTTTCTTTTTAAAAATCCTGTTAACCAATCTCGACCAGCCTTTTTTTGCTCTATCCAACGCAAGGGACATTTTATTTTGTTTGCTTGAGCCATTTCAAAAGCTAGAGCTCTTACTTGAACTGGTGTAAGGCCATATAACATATCAGAACATGACTTTAGATAAGTGCTCAGTGTTTCTTCTTGTGCAACAGAGAAAATTATAGAATGTTTATAATTTGGTTGAAGATTAGCAGCTGGGTATTGACACTTTTTTTTATACACCTATGAAGTGCAGACTTAGAAATGCCAGCCGAATATGCTGCTTCTCTAAGGCTTATCCCATTTTCCACTTCGGCTACAGCAACTTTCAAAAAGTTTTCTGAAACATGCGGAGATTCACTTTTTCTGTTATAAACTCTAGGCATGACCTGAAATTTAAAAGAAATTAGGTTTTATAAAAAATACTTATTTTTTATGGTATTAAGGTCACTGTTATTACTATATCTTATATCAGACTATTATTATTGATTAAAAAAATTTTATGCATGCCTTTTGCTTTCCAAATGCTTTCAAACTATTGATGTAAAAAGAATTCTAAATTTGCTCCAAACAATAATGATGAATCAAATCAAATTTATCTTTAATGAAGATCTCTCTTTCCAAATTTTGTTTTAAATCAACTGAATAAGAACTAAAACTGAACTTAAATATTTCAATAAAACGTCTCAATATTTTTATTTTGAAAACTATAAAAAATCGTTGCTAAAGGAGAAGTGGGACAGCGGCTTTTTTCTTTGTCCCACTTCACCCCTATGTAGGGAAGACGAAATAAAACTAAAATTACAGCCACACAGTTAAAGCTGAAATACAAATTTAATTATTAAATGTTAGATGATAAGTGCATTTCCCTGTAAAATAGAAAAAAAGTGCAACTACAGTCAAAAATAAATACATACATGAGTTACTAGACTGTCAGGAAAAGTACTTTTTTGGGGTACTTTCAAAAAAAAGGGTTTTCACCGCGCGCAGAGAGGAGAAATGATGTCTACTAAAAAGACCACATGAAATCTATACGTTTACATTAAATAACAGTAATTAGGGCTGCTGCGATATAAAATTATAGGGGTGTCCCACTTCTCCCGCGTCCCACTTCTCCCCACTCTCCCCTATGTATGCTAGAGTAGTATTCATTTAATGTTATTTAAATTCTGGTAACAGGTACGAAAATTGTTTAAAATACCGGCTAAAATACGTTAAACAGCAAAGCGTAACTTTCTTATGATTTTCTTCAGAGTAGCATTACAATTCATACTATCTATTGCTAGACACTTATCATGATGGCAACCCCTTACCAGTCACCTTTAAACCTCAAAATATTGTAATTATACTAACGTTAAGTATAAAAGTGAAAATTTATACAATGCGCCTATCTCTATTTAATTCAGTCGAAGTATGTCACTGTAAATGTACAATAACCAATTCAAAGTATAAACTTTTAATAAAAATTGAATTTATTGCAACAGAAAAGATAAAAACTATGCTGCGTAATGAAACCGTGACAAAAGCATGGCCTCAAATATTTGACCTTTTACCTGGTAAATATACAATGGTTCAAAATCACAGAGAGTGTTGTTTATCATTTACAGCTACATAAAAAAATATTTTTCCTCAAGTCTCAAAGTTAAAAAAAAAACTTATCCAACAGTCAAATAAAAAACAACAGAAAAAGACTATATTAACTATTTATTAATATTACAAGGATTATATATTTATATATGCAAAATATATTTCGCATATATAAAACAATTTTTAAGAAAATTTAAAACATTTTAGTTGATATAATAGGCATTTGTGATATGTAAAGTTACTCATAAATTTCTAAAGAATAAAATGTATTTTTTATAAATAACTTTAACTCATTATATTTAAAGATATTATGTAAATAGCAAAGCATACACTCTAATAAAATTCTTGCCTTGCTATAGCTTTCAAAATCTTCTCATATTACAAAACCAACCACAAAATTCAATGGCAATTATTGGTATAACCGAATTTAAGGTAGCCTTAACTTCATTGGTAGTTTTTGGAAACGACCTTATAGAAGTATAATTAACTTTAAGACAACTAAAGTATTCCTCGATCAGGTTCAATTGCAGTGAATGAGGCGGCAAAAAGTAAACTGAAACATTGGATTGGCCAAGCAAATCAATTACATTTCTTTGCCGATGAAGTGCGCAATTATTCAATGGGGATTCGTTTGGAATGCACAAATATCCCCGAAATGAGGATATTGCACAATTATTCTAGGAATAGGGACTCCTTTGAAAATATGGTCCTTAAATTGTTGGTTATAAAATCACAAAAAAAATCACCATAATAGGCATCATACACTATCTTAAAGAATACCATTAACATTTATAGCAGCCATTAGACTTACATTCTTTCCACGATTTGCTGGGACTGTAACAAAATGTTCTTTATTTTTTATAAAATAGCCATATTGCTTAGAAGTATGTAAGTTAAAGCCTGCTTTATTTAGAAACACTAAGTTATTGTCAGGAATTGAATTAACAGTCCTACAAAAACTTTGTCTTAAGTCAACATTTTGCATTTCTTTTGGCACTAGTGTAAGTCATTTTTTAGTGAACTCCATCTACTTATATTTAGATATTGTTGGTAAAGATGCATTAATACTCCTTTCAATGAGAATGTTTTTCAATGATGCTAAAGTATGAGATGGATCGTGCCCAATTTGCAATAAAATTTCAGATTTAAGTGTCTCCTCATAAGAGCTGTGCCTTTTTTACTGATACAATTTCATCATCACTAAGTCTTTAACAGGTTTTATCAGAAAAAGAACGTGTCGCAGAAACTGATATTTCAAGTTCTTCCGCAATTTCTTATAACTTCATTTCTTTAAGAATTAACTTTACTATGGTTTTTACAATATCCTTTGTAATAAGTGTTCTCTTTTTTCTTTTTCTCTCATTTTCCATTTATCGATTAAAACAACAAAAATAAAGTTTGAATAATATATTTATTAATAATAAGCATAGTAAGGCATGATTGCAAGTGTATCGCCTTCAAAAAATTTTCTCTTGATAAAAAAAAAGCATTTATTTAATATGGATATAGTAACTTTTCTATTTTTCATGGCACATAATATAAGCCTTTTGTTGAACTTAATATAAAATCAAATAGTCAACTTTCCAGCTCGCTTTCCAGATAACCTAAATCATATACCTTCGCTACTCGACCTATGTCTTGTTTCTGATCCTAGTCAGTGCTCAGTTTCTCCACATTCACCCTTATGTTCTTCTGATCACAATTTGATCTCTCTGAAACTATTATCTCATTCTTCTTCACAATCAGAATCACACTATCATCGTACTTCTTACAACTAGAGGAGAACGGGGCTAGTTGCAACAAAATTAAAAAAACTGCATTTATCTCCTTAAACTTTAATATTTTTGAAATTTTTTTTTCATGGTTATAAAATAGATCTTAGTGACATGTTAATCCAACATTGATAAATATAATATAAAACTTAGTTATTCCGCAATAGTGAAACAAAAATGAAAAAAAAAATGTTGCAACTTACCCCGCGTCGGGGCAAGTTGCAACAGTGAACGGGGCAAGTGGCAACACATTACTTTAAAAGAATAAGCCTTGTAGAGTTCACAGAAAATTACTAGTCAATCTGTAATTTCTATCTGGCAACAAAAAATTTATAATTAGAATAAAAGAAAGTAGTATTTTCCTTGAGCTGCAATACATTTAATATGCTAGACTTCACATATACCTGACTTGTTTAGTAAACTAAATACTGTTTTTGAAAAAAAAAAGTTCTCTTGGTCAAATAAATAACAGTTAAGTTTAAAAAAAGACAAGAGGAGTATTTAGGATATTTAAGTTCTGTTTTTTTCTGTTTTTAGGATATAAAAACACAATAACATTTTGTTTAAAAAACAATTTTTTTAATGCAAAAAATTACATTAATTCCATTTTAATTCACCTTTAATGTTTTTCTTTTTGATTGTTGATGTGGAAGTATTTTTCTCTTTCTCTGTGGAAGTAACTTTCTTTTTTTAGAACTAACTTCTTTTTCAGTCATAAGTCGCTGTTTTACTGGAGTATCTGTAAGAATTGCTGCATACTTTCTCTTTGATCTAGTGAGTATTTCTTTCCTAGGTTGTGCTTTTGGCAGAGGTCTTACATTCTCTGGGGAAAATTATAATGATGCCAGAGATGGAATTGCATCTGAGATTGAAGTTGATGTACTACTATCAATACCTGCTTTAGGTCGAGTTGCTGGACGATCAGTAACAAATGATGGAGTAAAACCTGCATCTGAAAATATATCCTTATCATATGGGAATATTCCTGCCACTCTAAAACCAGATGTTATGTTTTGTTGTGTAAGAGAATGCTGTAAGGCTATTTTTGCAATTCCTGGCAAATCATATATACTCATTGTTTTTCCTGGCCATTGTTTCATCCATGAGTCTTATGCATTAGCTACGCATTTTTTGAATGGTCCGAATACAGATCTATCTAGAGGTTGCAACTTATGTGAGCAATGAGGAGGAAAGAAAAGCAAAACTATACCATTATCTTTACACAATGTTATTAATTGAACAGATAAATGAGACTGATGGTTGTCTAAAAGTAATAGCACAGGACTTTCTTTTTTGGGCTTGACATGCCGAATAAAGTGCTTTAAGTAAGTAACAAAGCACTCTTCATTCATCCACCCTGACCCATTCGAAGCACCAATGCAATCATTTGGTCCATTACGATACAATGTACAATAGAAACATTGGAGGCACACTATTGCCACATGCATTTACAGCTAACACCATTGTCACTAGTGTCCCCCGTTCTTGAGATGTTAATGCTCCAACTTGCTTAATACCTTTACGAGCAATTACCTTGTTTGGTTTTTGCACAGTGGTGATACCAGTCTCATCAACATTGTAAATATTAGATGCAGAAAAATGATTTCTATCTAAAACATCTGATAATTTTTGAAAAAATACACCTACATTAGCACTATTAAAACTAGTTGCTCGTGCAAGACTTGTTGCTTCTGGAGTTCTGATAGACAATCCTGACTGTCGATTTAAAAACCCTCTCATCCAGTCAGGACCAGCCATTGAAAGTTTTAACCAAGATTTTAGAAAATTAAGGTTATACTTTATAGCACATTCAAATGGAAGTTTTCGTGCTTCATATGGTGATAATCCATAATAAATATCAGAAGCTGTTGATATATTTGAAGCAATAGCTTTTTCTTGTTCTAAATTGAAAACTTGGCGTGACTTTTGATAACCAGGAATAGGTAGCGGCATACCCATATTACTAGCTTTTTTTACTTTATTGATGAAACGGAAAAGAGTTGAGTAGTGGATTCCATACTTTTTTGCTGATGCTCTAATCGGTATTTCTTTTCCATCAATATGGTTTGCTGCCTCTATTACCACTGCTGTTGGATAAAGTCCTTTTTCAGTTTTTCTCTTATAAGTTCTCATTTACAATTTCTACTTAAGCACAAAATAGCACAAATAACAATAAAATAAAAAAACATTAAAGTCATTTTACACAACTTAACCTACATCATCATTTATTTATATATGAATGATTAATGTATCTTTGCATATATGTATGCATGTATATATGTATGCATGTATATATATATATATATATATATATATATATATATATATATATATATATATATATATATATATATCAATACATATATATATATATCAATATATATATATATATATATATATATATATATATATATATATATATATAAATTTATACATAATACACATATAACATATATATATATATATATATATATATATATATATATATATATATATATATATATATATATATATATATATATATATATATATATATATATATATATATATATATATATATATATATATATATATATATATATATATATATATATATATATATACATATATATAAATATAGGTACGTGCCATGAAAATTTTAAATTAATTAAATTCTTGGTTGTTATATATCATTAGAAAGAGCTTCAATTCAATATTGTAAAAGTGAAAAAATTATCAAAATTGAACAATTCCATAAAAGTTATGTCGTTTTTAGTACCGCTTTTTCGATATATGGATTTGTTGAAGAAACTGTGGTCAAAAAAATGTTTTTATGAACTAAAAGTTTAATAACTTTGTCAATTCTTATTTAAATGCTTATAACTTGGTATCAAAAGATAGATGTAAAAGTAGCCTGCAAATTTATATAGGTACTTACTAACCGGGCAGGTCCAAGGGGCTAGAGGGGGCAACCAACCGCAACTTTTACCATCAAAAAATGAAACTTTTACTCATAAAAGATCAATTTTTCAATAAATTTATTAATTTTCATATGCAATAAACTGCTAAAATTTCCTTGTAGACTGCCACCAAATAGGAGAGGTTCATTTTCTGAGTTAAGGTGTATGTGGGGTAATGATTTAACACACCCTTTTAATAAAAACGATTCATTATAAATATTTTGATTAAAAGGTTTTTTTAAAAATCATCAAAATAAAATTTATTATTTACAACATTACAACAAACAAAGCTGCACACTCATTGATTCGGGGGAAGAGGGCGTGTCCACACCCCCTCCAACCTAAAAAAACATAAAATAATTAATATAAAATTTTGTTTAAAAAAGAAAAAGAAAAAAAGCAATGACTTTAAATAATATATTGAAATACAAAACACATTACACGTTACCACCTTACAAGTTGGACTTTTCATACGAAGAGCCCAGTGTCCCCTGCAGACCATATTTTTTTGTCTGTTTTGAAATAATATTTAAATTAATTTGAGTCTTGGCTTTTAGTTAATGATTAATATATTAAATTCCAATAATGAAACTAAATATAAATCATTGTTAACAATAGACACGATATGAACGTAAGCCAGAGCCGTCTATCAAAAAAATTGCGTGTTCCACTACTTGCTGTACATTTATTTTGCAAATTCCTCTATTTCCTTTACATTTATTTTAAAAGTTCCACTACTTCCTTTACATTTATTTTGCAAGTTCCACTACTCGCTGCACATTTATTTTGCAAATTCCACTAATCACTATACATTGATTTTACAAAATCCACTATTTTCTGTACACTGCTTTTGCAAGTTCCATTAATTGATGTACATTTATTATGCAGGTTCCAGTGCTTGCTGTACATTTATTTTGGATGTTCCGCTTGTTGAAAATTCCGAATGCTCAAAATATGAAATTGATATGACCCAGATTAGCAATATTTCACCAATTTATGCCTTGCGTTGCATACTTTGCTATCGTACAATTAATATGCTCACATACAGCAATTAATTTGAATTACGAAAATATTTACTCACCTGATACAATATCAGCAACCAACTGTATTTTTTTCATGCAATAATCAACAGCTTCAGAATCAGTTTTATCTTTAGACCAGTATGATATAGAGTAAATGATATCTGTCTGCGTTTTTTTAAGTTTTTTAACTCTGCCATCATACATGTTTAGCATTCTTGATTCAGTGTCATACCATTGATGGCAGAGATTTCTGCCAACAATTCTGTCTAACATAACATCATTTAAATCAGCAGCTTGCTTTGTTGACAAGTTTTTATGTAAATTCAAAACTTCACTTATAGTAAATATAGATAAATGTTGCTCTAAATTTCGTTTTTCTTTTTCATCCTTTTTTTTTTTTGCGTTTTTCAGTTTGTCTTTAAGAAATCTCAGCCCTAATTTCAGCATGTTGCAGGCGACTTTTTAGTCTTTTTTTTTCTTGCCTCCTGCATAGCCCACCTAATAACACTTTCTCTTGAATAGTTGCCGAGATTTTCAAGATAATCCACTGTCCTATTCTTTTTTGTTCTTAATTTGCAAAATATATAATTTTTTGCTTTTGCAGCAATGAACATTCCCATTAACTCTTCACTATCTATGTTATGAAGTCTTGCACTTGCTGTCTCCTCTTTAAGTGTCATTGTAATAGTAATGGCAAAATATTGCATGTACTGACAATTTAAAACCTCTTCTATTGCAACAAGACTAGCCTTAGTCATGGCGATAAGCTGGTCTCAATTGTGCATGTCTTTGATATCAATTGTAAAGTATTTGGTTTGAGAAAATTTCCAAAGAAATCTATTTTTCTGGTAAATAGATTACTTTTTGAACTTTTAAATGTTTTCAAAAATTTTTTAACTATAGTGATACCACCAACATGATCAAAAGTTGCATTTTCGGATGATACATAAAACATAGTCATCCAGGGTCCTGTAAGAAGTTTTCCAAATAATGCAAGCATGCACTTTTGTTTTATTTTTTTTTGAGTATAGTATTTTATAAAAATGAAACAAGTATGGAACAGAATGTGAAGCCGGTTACCACGATACCTTAGAATGATACTTTGTGGAAGTTTGTTATTTTCTAAAAAATTTACAAATCTTTTTGGGTCCTCTTTCACATCCTTAAACCTTATCTATTTCATAGCTAAAACAATTTTGACTGCCATACTATCATATCCAAGTAATTGATAAGTTTCAGTTTCCAGAGACTTTAATGCTGAACGACATGAAATAGCAATTGTATCAAGAGGGTGCAAATGGCAGTTTAACTCATTCAGATTTTTAGCCCAGATTGCACCGAGTTTTCTTATTGTAAGATGGTTAACCGAAACTCTATCGGACATTGTGTTTGATATATTTGAGATAATCAAATTACAACACTCTTCTAAGGGTTGCAAATGAAAGTTAGAATAAACTAAAGCAATATGATCTACTTCATTACATATATGGTTTGCATAATCAACTGCTGTCCCACCTGGTAATTGGTCAATAGCAATAACCTGGCATTCATTTTTTGATGTTAGGTGAATGCTATTGATATGAACGTCTTTTTGCGTTTTTGCATCAAACCCTAATATAAGGTGATTATTAGTAATAGCCCATTCTGTTACTTGCAGGTCAGCAATACTGCCAAGCTCACGGGCCATTTGCTCAACAGTGATACCGTAAGGAATGTTAGAAAAAACAACACCTAAATATTGCCCATTTTCTCAACAAGAAATGGTATGTTACTTGTTGGGACAGTAGACAATAACATGCTCTAAATTATCATTCCCATTTGCAATGGATAAGTTTTATCATCTGACGTATTTGTATTAAGTATATTGCCCTCCTCCATCTAGGTCATATCATTTTCTATGCTGGCAATAATCTTTTTATTTGTACTAATAGCAGCATTATGCTTGAGAGTTACTTTTCTTAACTTTTCGCAATAAGATTTCAAATTTGTCTGCTGTAGTAATATGTTTGTAGTTTATTCTTTAAGTCTCTAACCTCTGCTCTTAAACCTTTGATAATGTCTTCTTTTCTTTTAACACTTTGCCTTAAAACTTTTAATTTGTATGGCATAGTGTTTAATTTTGCTTTCACTTCAGCTATCTCGATTCAGTGTTTTGTGCAAATACTAGCTAAATTTGAAGATAGATAAGACAATCTACTTCTTAGTTTTTTTCTCCTCGGTGTCACATTCTCTCGTGAAGTATATCTATTTGACACATTTTCACTAAAAGCTGAGCTTAATTGTTCACTTTGAGTTGGAGATGAAACACTGCCTTAACCAAAAAAATTTCATAATAACTAATCCTGAAAAAATGTTTTGCCCAGATTTTCGATTTATTTACTAAATTTTCAATTTGACTTTTTGATGTTATGATTCTAAAATATTGAGTGACTTGATTATAAGTTTTAGTTGCTGATTCCTTGCAACTAACATAGACAAAATAAAGGTGTCCATTCATACACTCACTGGTTTGAACAGGCAAGGAGAAGTTATCAATTAAAACTTTTTGGCTGCACCATAAAATTCAATACTTTTTTTGGGACTTGTGATAGCTAGGGGGAAAATATTTATTAAGTATTGAAATCATAGTAAATATAAAATAATGTTCACAAAGTTTAAGTACTTTAACCTAAAGAATATTTTCATTTCTCAACTAAAGGCAGATATAAAAAAGTCGGACTATAATTAAAAAACTTATTATAACTAAACATTAGACTACTGCAAGCCATTGCAGAATTGTAACACTAGACAAACAATACATACCTGTTGCAAACAAATGTGAGTCAACAACAAAGTTTTCATTTTTTTTTTTTTTTAGTTTACTATGAATTAATTTAATTAATTAGAAACAGCAACACATATATAAAAATATATATAATTTACAATAGAAACACATAATATACAATACACACACACACACACACACACACACACACACACACACACACACACACACACACACACACACACACATATACATACAATATATATGTGTGTGTATACAATACAAATATATTTATATTTATACATATATACAAAATATAACAAATACATTTTATGTATATAAGAAACAACTATGAAAAATATTTTTAAAAAAACATTATCTTGTTATAATAACCTAATAATTTTATTAAACTAGGCATTTTAATTATTTTAGACATTATAATAATATTAATTCTAAATATTATTTCATTGTTGCATTAAACAAACTGTTGCATTAAACAAAAAATGTAATCTAATGTACATTAAAACTTTAACTAATGAGTACTTAAGTATTAAATACTTAGTATTTATTGTAAAGTTATAATTTGACAAAATAACTTTACTAAATTTTTGTAAACATTATTAAAGGACACTACAAATATGTTGTAATTAGATTAAAATTACACTTTAGAACCTTAAGTATAAATTAGGCTTTTTAATCAAAAATTTTTAAATTTAATTTAAAATTTAAATCAAATTTGAAATTAAAGTATGGACTTTATATGAAGTTTTTGATAGACCCCCTCTACCACATGAGGCGTAAAATTGCCGAAATTATGTACCTTTTTTGTGCATTGTAATAATGTATGTGTGCATCCGAATAATGCAATAAAATTTGGCAAGAGCTTAGAAAATAGATATAAAAACAAACGCAAATAGTTTTAATAGTACGCACTACCTTCCTTCGATAGGAATTTAACGAACGATCGACATCAAAAATTTTGATAGCCATTAACTTTATATAAATGTAAGTAACTTCAAAAATAGAAAACACTAATAGAAAGTATAATTATTTCAATTTTTAAAACTTATCTAAAGTGATTTCAAATTCTAAAAAAAAAGACTAGAAAACACGTTGTTACCACACTTACTTTGGACGGACTTTAGAAAACGTGGAACAGAATTTTGGCACAAAAATCGGTTCCGTAAATATATATATATATATATATATATATATATATATATATATATATATATATATATATATATATATATATATATATATATATATACATATATATATATATATATATATATATATATATATATATATATATATATATATATATATAAATTTAAAACAAAATTTTATGATAAAGATAAGTTTAAAAAAAATAAAATAAAAGTTTATATAAGTTGTATATGTATATGAAGCGTATTTATATATATATTAGGGTGTCCCAAAAATATATCATAAATTGAATTTTAATGTGCGGAATTCTACATTTAGCATAATTTTATCCATAAAGAAAAACAAAACAAAAATTAAGTTTTTAGCTCAAGCGGAAGGTTATTTAGGTGAATTCACTTTTAATTTATTAAGTAAAACTTGACTTAATAATAACTTAGTTCATATTATTCCGATTACAATTGTTACCTATGCAAACAAAAAAATTGCTGCGTATTAAACAAACAAATATGCTTGTCGTAAACTTTTTAAGTAAATTTTTTTACAAAATAAATCATCTATTTTAAGGAGAAATTTGTTTTAAATGCAACAAAATGAACAAATAATTTTCAGAATGCAGGCGCATGCGCAGATACAGCATTTTTTAACGTTTGAATTTAATTTTCAGACATAGAACAAACTCCAAACATATATGTTTATACTTATGTTAAATAAGGATACTTTACAAAAAATTACAATGATTGGATCCTGGGAACAAAAAGTTTTAGCTACAACTGCCCTAAACGTAAGAGCAGCAAGGTGATACGTAATTTTTTTTACTATTCTCAACTAAATCTATATTCGTCGATAAATTTTAAAATTGACACAAAAATCTTTTAACGTTCGAAAACTATGAGATATAAAAGTTTGACCTTTTCAACATCAAAAAATCACTTTTTTCAAACATCAAAAAATAATATAACATAATGTAAAATAACATAAACCAATATTATTAAAACAAATAATATTTAACTAAATAATTTTTGAATCTTTCTTTGTAGCGTTCTTTGAAACCATTTTACGGCTCTTCTGAACTTCCTAAATTACAAATACATAAATTTATAAAAAGTACTACATATACATTAACAACCATTATTATTAATAACAACTAAAAATCACATTTATATTTCGTATTATTGAAGAAAATACCTGGAGAGTATCCTGAAGCCTGTCTTCATTGTGTGTTCTCTCTATGAAATCTTGAATTAACTTAATGTGGCGTTCTGTACGGTCATTTACAACTGCAAGTGGTCTTACACACTTTGAAAAGTAAGTAAATGACTGGGAAACTTCCTCATTTTCACATGCATCGATGCCTTTTTCTTTCCATAGCAGAATTTCCTTCTTGGAGATCTCCAATAGCAAGAACAAAAGGTAGAACTGCTCGTTGACAATGTCTTCTAGTTTTGATATAGTAATAATTTCAACCTTAGTTTCAGGTCTCTTTTTAATCAGACTTTTTAATTCCGGGATATCATAAGAAAGCAGTTTGTTTAACATGTTGGTCTTAACTTCGGTTTTCAGATCCTTATCAGCAAGAGCAAAAATGACTTGTTGCGGAGACAGATACCAAGTGTGACGCATAAGACTTTGGTAAAGAACCTTTCCTATTGCTGCAAATTCTTTAAACTCGTCTACTGTTTGTAACTGAAAAGCAATATCGAACGCCATTAAATCATTTGAAGGTGCTTGAGAAGCATTAGGGCTTTTTAGAAAGAAGAGTCCATGAAAAAATACTATGTAGTTGGTTGCGACTTTCAGATGATTTATTGTATTTTTTCCAACTGTTTCAGAATCAGCAGGGTGGTACTTTTGAGTCATCTGAATAACCAGTAAATATATACAGTCAGCCATAAACCTTGCTTCATGATGAGCTCCAGGCTGTTTAAATGAAAAGTTCGATAACTCAGCTCCTAAAAAAAATGCCATAAGCTCACAAAGATACTTGTAATCACCTCTCTGAAAGTATTCTTATGAAGAGCTGTAATACAAAACTCTTTAGTATCCAAGGCAAGTTTGAACAGTAATGAGCTGGGCCTGAAAGCATCTTGAGACCAGTTAAACTTTACAATTCTCTCAAGTTTGTTTACATCTTCGTAAATCTGCGGCTATAGTTTTTGGATTTTAATTACATAAAGTTTTTTGCTGGGACTACTTGTAGGACCAAATATTTCTTTCATCACATGAGCCACGTGTCTTTCATAAATGTAATGTCTGCACATTAACCAGAGAACCGGTCTTTTAAGGGCATAGGAAATAATAATACTTACAGCACCTTTATTTTTACCAGTGTTACTGGATGTTGTGTCAGAACACAATCCAATAATCTGATCCGACATTTCATAGTATTCAAGCATTGTTTGAATTGCAACGGCTTGATCACTTCCCTTGGAGCTTTCTATTTTTAAGATGCCAAGAAGAAAGTCTAGTGGACCAGACTCTGGTGAAGATGCGCTGATAGCAATTCTATCCTTATATTTAGAAATTCCTTTTTCCAATCGTATCTTTTTCAAAATCTTGGTATCGAAATGTACCACAACTTTTATTCCTCTTATTTTATCAATGTTTTCCTCTCTAATTATATGTGCCTCAGACTCCACAACATTATGAGTTTTCCTGTTTAGAGTTGATCTTGATATCGAGATATTATCAATATTAACTCCAACAGCCTTGTAAAGAGAAGACAAAAGACACATACCCGGCCTGACTCCAATTCCAAATCTTGTCATAATTGGAATCCAATTGTTAAGAATATTTTCCATACTTAACTGAAGGCAAACTTTGATGTCACTCTGAAACCTTTTCTGTTTTTTCTGGACTTTAGCTGGAGGTAAATATAGTTCATCGCACTCAGTTTGATTGTCACTATCTGTGCTTGAAAAGTCACTTTCCAAATAGCTAATCTTCTTTTTCTTATTTTTACCTCTGTCTTTGGATTTTTTCAGACATCTTAATTATTTTTTCTTGTGCCCTGTGAGCATTTTCACAAAATTTATTGTCCATGTTCCCGAATTTGACCATATCCCCTCTCAGACACCATCCCTATTTTTATCACTTTTTATTAAATCAAATATGTTTGTTTTATTAATAGAGAAGAGAGCACTGCTCTCTTTCAAAAAAGTGTTCACCTTCTTTTTGTAGCTACCCTCTGGTAGTCGAGTGTTTTTAGCATTTTTAAAGTGTGGTATTCCTTGACTTTTTTGGTGATTCTTGTCTTGATAGTTTGCTTCGTCACAATGAAAACATCATTAAACCCAGCCTGCTTCCATAAATTGACAAGCTCTCTTAGAATACAGACACCAATAACTATCTGCTTAGTATTCTCTCTGCACACTCCATCAGCAAACCTGGAGCATCTTAAATACGTCTTCCCGAAAGCAACTGGACAACCAATTTTGATGTTGATCTGTGTGGTGCTAAAAAGTTTAAAAAAAAAAAAAACATTAAAAAGTTAACATTAAACGTGTAAAAAATGTAATGCTTTTGTTAATTACTTTCAGATTTACCTTATGCTTTTTTCGAGATTAAGCCAGTAATACCTTCTGAGCATTTCTCCATTTGTTGGAAGTCTATTAGGGGGAAAACTCTTTAAAGGAAACCCTAGCAAATAAAATTGTCTCCTCTTCCTTGTAGCTTTTGATGCATCATCAATATCTGCTCTCAGTGAATTAACGTGATAATATATGTTTAGAGACATTTTCTAAAATTTATTTTATTTAAAAAATCCTCATTAGACGCATTTGTAGTATACAACTATAGATTATAGTATATTCTATAATATATACAAAAAATAATGAAAAAATAGTGAAACTGGTAAATAAGTTTTATATACAAGTTCAAACCTGTGTTTTAGACGAATTTCTTGGTTGAAAACAACTTTTTAACTTGATTTCAACTTTAATTATACATTGGCTTGAGTTAAACTTACGCATCATTAGTTTTTATTGTTTATAAAACACGCATCATTTATTTTTATTGTTGGCCATGCTTTTGTCGAAACATAAATAAAAATTGACTCGGATAAAAATCAATTTTAAATCAAAATTTATTTATTATAAATTATTATATAAAAGTGAATTCACCTAAATAACCTTCCGCTTGAGCTAAAAACTTAATTTCTATTTTGTTTTTCTTTATGGATAAAATTATGCTAAATGTAAGATACTGCACATTGAAATTCGATTTATGATATATTTTTGGGACACCCTAATATATATTTATGTATTATATATTATGTATATATACATATATGCTATATGTATATTATGTATAAATTTATATATATATATATATATATATATATATATATATATATATATATATATATATATATATATATATATATATATTCATGTATTATATATTATGTATATTAAGCATAATATACATATAAAATACATGTATATATACATAATATGTAATACATAAACTATATACATACATATACATATGCTTTATATATATTATATACATTTACAATTTATTTAAACTTATCTTCATCATAAAATTTTTGTTTTCGTTTATATTTGTTTGCGCTCTTACATAAAAAAAGCGTCCATTATTTTAGAAAAAACTAGTTAAGTGCGTAAAATCAACAAAACCCGCAGCTTATTTATGATTCAACTTACCCCAAGCAATTTGATGCAACTTACCCCATTGGCATCATTATCACTCTAATCATTGTATATAATTATTTTTATTGAAAAAAAATTATTTTTTTTGACGAAATTTAGAATTTTATATCGAAAAAAAAAAAACATCCATAACTTTTGAAATTTTTATTGAATAACTGTAAGTTTTTTACAGCTGACGCGTTAAAGTTATAGTTATATTATTTAAAAAAAATTTAGGAAAAATATACAAAAACCATTCTTTAAACCGCATTGTTGCAACTTACCCCTGTTGCAACTAGCCCCGGTCTCCCCTACCTTAAATCTGACTAGGACTCTTTCTGTGATTTTCTTCATGATGGCCCTTGGGTAGAAATCTTTTGTCTTCTTGCTGACAAATGTGCTTCTTACTTAACTTCGTGGATTCACCTGGCATAGAATCTTTTATACCCTTTCGACAATTCAAGTCAAGCCTCACTCTTCTCCATGATTTTCTTTACATTGTGCTGCTGCAATTTCCAATTGAAATCATTACTTCCATATCTATCAGCATAACAATTCTCCAGAAAACAGACGTTTGTTTTCTGTTGCTAAAAACCATTGTAAAAAGGTTTGTCAAAGGCCAAAGCCCATTATTTACAGGTCATGAAATCTCGTATTTGATCACAAAAATTAGGCTCTCTTGACTTCTGTAGAAACGTTAACAATATCATAATAAGGGTAAATCTCTTATTTCACCTCTCTTGTATGGTTCAGACTTTGTCAACTCACCTAAAGACAAAGCTGAACTCTTCTACAGCTTGTGGTCAGGACAACATACCTGTTATAGCCTTGCAGAAGTGTTCTCCGCAGCTGTCGCCTATACTTCAAAACTGTTTAACAAATGCTTTTCAGAATCTTGTTTTCTAGCATGCTAGAAAATGGCATCTGTTATCTCTTGTTTTCTAGCATCCCTATTTACACAAATTCTGGAGAGAGATCTGACTCTTCCAAATACCGTCTCATTAGTCTTTTTCCTATCATAAGTAAGGTTTTTGAATCTTTAATCAACAAAAACTTAATCTCTCATCTTGAATCTAATAACTTACTTTCTGATCATCAATATGGATTTTGATCTTCTTTTTCTATAGTTGATTTTCTAGCAGTAATAACCGATAGGTTTTATCGTGCATCAGATAGAGGTGGAGAGGTTAAAGCTATCGCATTTGAAACTTCTAAAGCTTTTGATAAAGTTTGGCATGCTGATCTTCTCCATAAATTTTCTTCTAAAGGTGTATCAGGTAACATCTTTAGACTTATTGAATCCTTCCTCACCAATCGTAGTATAAAAGTTTTCCTCAATAAATAGCACTCTTCTTCATATCCTGTAACTTCAGGGGTTCCTAAAGGTTCAACCCATGGCCCTATTTTTTTTAATTTACATTGGCGACCTTCCTGATGTTCTCACATCTAAGGTGAGATTGTTCCCTGATGATAGTACCATTTATTCTTATCATGATAAGAAGCCAAAACTCTCAGATTGGCGGGGGCATTTGAGCTTGAAAAAGATCTTACTTCTGCTTTAGCATGGGGCCCACAGTGGCTGATGAGTTTTAATTAAGATAAAACCCAATTTTTTTCAGCTAATCGTTTTTGCAGCAATTTAAATCTTCCTCTGATTATGATTGGTAATGTACTCGATGAGTCATCTACTCTTCATCTTATAGGATTAACTCTTATTTCTGATCTTTCTTGGAAACCATATATCAAATCCATTGCAAAATTAGCATCTGCTAAGGTTGCATCTCTTTATCGTGCTTGACACTTTCTTACTCCTGATTCTCTTCTTTGTCTCTATAAATCTCAAGTCCGTCCTTGTATGGTATACTGTTGCCAAATCTGGGGCGGATCTTCCAATGATGGTCTTTTTCTTTTATACAAGTCGCAAAAATGCATTGCAAACATAATTGGACCTGCAAAAATGCATTGAAAACATAGTTGGATCTTGCAGCGAACCTCCAACCATTATCACATTGTCGTAATGTTGCTTCTCTTTTCCACAAATACTATAATGGGCACTACTCTAAAGAGCTAGCGTCTCTTGTGCCATCTTCTAAAATTCATTCTCGTGTTACTCTCGTTCACTCGTGTTTCTCGTTTTTCTGTGACTGTTACTAAGTGCTCCAAAAACTCTTCGTCTAGTTTTTTACCTCTATCATCAGTTCTTTGGAAAAAGCTTCCTTCATATAGCTTTCCTGATTTGTATAATTTGCAATCTTTTAAGGTGTCTTCCAATCGTTATCTTGCTCTACAAATTTTTTTCTTCCAGTTACTTCCAACTCTAATAGTGGTTGCTTGCAGCCTTGGTGGAGGAGAAGATGTTAAATAAAAACAAAAAAAAGAAAACGAAAAAAATGAAAAGTATGATAATAAACTAAAAAGATTATTTTAAGTTTCTTTGAAGTATCGACTTACGGCGGTAGTTACCCCTGTTTTTATTTTATTTTTGTAGTTCTCTCCTTTACAATGAATAAACCTCATAAATTCCCAAGCTTTATAGAGTTATTACGTAATTAAATTTTAGATTGTAAACATTTATTTAACTAGTCAAATGTTTTATAATTTCTTTAAAATGTTTTGTATTTTGCGTAACCCCTTTAAATGATAAATTTTTAAAATCAGTTATTAATTATATATAAATTATATTGTTAATTAATAATATAAATTATAATATTATTTTTATTATATATTTATATTTTGACAGCTTCATATTAATTACAATTTTTTCATATCACAATATAAGCAAAATATACTTCCGTTACAAAAGATTATATTAATCAAATACTGCTAAAATATATCTAACAAAAAAAAAAAAAAGGATAAATAATACTCAGTTAAAAAAGAAGAAAAAAATTATAAAAAAGAAAGATTTAAACTTAGGAAGCATTAGTTGAATATATTATGAAAGATTTGATAAAATAGATTATATTGTTATAGGAAACTCGTAGAAGACTGAATAAGTCTTATCATCGAGAACCTTGGGGTAATACTCAAGATTCATATAAACATAGTGTTTTTTATGCACAAATATTTGAAATTTTATTGTGTTAAAACTTTTTTTTTTTTAGTTGTATTATGATTTTTGCGTATTTTTTTTTTTTTTATGTTCTTTATATATAATTTATAAATCCGACTTTTCTCTCGTTGTAAATTGTTTTAGTTCAAATTTTGATTTATCATGTTTTTATCAATTTTTAATATTACAATGTTATATTATATTAATATATAATTAAAATTAAGATAAATAATAATTACCCAGCCTGGTTTCGTTGCAGCACAGAGTTATAACTAATAGTCTAAGGACTTTTAGTTATAACTCTGTGCTGCGACAAAACCAGTCTCAATTCTTTATCCAAAAAAATAAAATTTACGAGAATAAGAATAAAGTATTGATTTTAAAGCAATATTGGTACCCATTAGGCACTGGACGTAAAAAAGACGACTTTTGAAAGTTTTGAATTTTCAAAAGACGTCTTTTTAAGTTCTCGTGCCTACTGGGGAGAAAAGAACTGTTAGAGTGTTTTAATGTATAATGACGTCTATCATCGATAACCTTTATTTTGTAAATGAAAATATATTTTTAAAAATGATGTATTCTTAATATCATTTAAGCTTTTATTCGATCCGTGTAATATATGTAATTTATGTACTATATGTAATTTATATAATATATGTAATTTTTATCTTAATTTTTGTTAATATAGTTGTGGTATATGTTAAATTATGCAGGGAATGAGAAAAGAACGACATACTCATGCTAATTCTTCAACACAAAACCATCTTTCAATGGCAATATCAAAAGTGTTTGCACTTGAAAATAAAATTACGTTAATAGAGAAAGAAATGGAAACAAAAATGACCGTTCTCAAAAATGAAATGGTAAGTTTTCATAATTTCAAAATAAAACAAAATTTAAAAAAAAAAAAATGATGTGATAGTTGTTGTTTTTGTGGATATTTAAAAAAAAGGAAAAAACTAGATATAGTTTGGGAAATAATTTAATGGTTTTAACTTCCAAATAACAAAAAATATTTTTGCTATCCAATATTGGTGTTGTCAGATTAACTGTCAAAAAAGAAATAAAAAAAGAAGTAAAAAAACAATAAAAAAAAGTTTATCAACGTTTTTTAATAAACAAAATGTTTTTAAGAATATAAAGTATTATGTGACAACTTTTACTTCTTTTCTTAATTTCGATAAAATCTTAATTTGGGAGGATAATTTATGGGATTTCTAAATCTTTTTTCACATCTCAATATAAGCCAAATATACTTCTGTTACAAAAGATTATATTTAACCAAATACTGCTTAAATATAACGAGAAAAAATGAAAAATAACACTCAATTAAAAAAGTAGAATTTATTTAAAAAATAATAATAATTTTAAATTTAGAAAGAATTTTTCTCGCGCTATCAATTGCTTTAGTTCAAATTTTAAAAAGTAAAGAATTTTTATGTGTTTTTGTGATAAAAATGGTCTAGCTTTGAAAAGTAAATCAAGATTTTTAAATATTTGAGTGTTGATGGCTTTTATTTGGGCTGTCCATAAAACATTTCGTCTATAAATACTCCAAGAGATTTGATTGTTTGGGTTCTTTCAATATTGTTGAAATCGATATTTAAAGAGGGAAGAAATAATGGAAGTGCTTTTTTTTTGTTGCTTTGAGTGAAATAAAATGTTTAGTTTTTTGTACGTTTATTAATAACTTATTAGCACTGAACCATGTTTTAAGATGTTGACGCTCAAAGTTGACTTTGTCGAAACGGTCAAAAAGTAGTCTGTAAAACAAAACAAAAACAAACAAAAAATAAATAAAAGTGATTCAAAAATATTTTGCTTGGAAAGTTTACTTTTTTAATTAGAAAAATATAACTTAAAAAGTATAACTTTTTAAGAGAAAAAATTGTCATTAAAAATTATTTGAATAATTTTAAATATTTGTTAATTTTAATAAAGTTCCAGTTAAGAAAAAAGTAAAAAAAAAATTAGTTGAAAAAGATATTTTGAGAAAGAGTAAGAGATTGATGTTTTTTCTACTTTTATTCAAATATTTCTATAACTAAAAGACAAAACGTTTTTTCGTTCAACCATTGATCAGAACAGTCAAGTTTTCAAATGACGCTTGCTTTACACGATTACTGTTGTATATTAAGGCAACATAAATTAGATTAGCTTTTTTTAATCCTTTTAAAAACATCGAGTTTTTTTCATTCAGAAGTTTAGAATCAAGATAACAAATTATTAAAAGCAGTTTTAGCTGAAACATCTGGTTTATTTACTGCTCTACTTAAGACTGAACCAGAATAGTAACAGCTTAGATAACACATAGTAACAGACCTAACGCTAAGGCGTCGGGCCGACATCGGCGCGACAACAAAAATAAATGTATAAAAATTAAATGAAAATGTAATTTTTACATATTTTTGATAGGCGGTTGCTTATCGGTAGGACGTAAACAAAGACGTCAAACTAGCATCGGCGCGACGTCCGCATTTATACGTTTTGTTTACGTTCTGCTGATAAGCAGCATATATATACATATATATATATATATATATATATATATATATATATATATATATATATATATATATATATATATATATATATATATATATATATATATATATATATATACAAACATACATATATATATATATATACATATATATATATATATATATATATATATATATATATATATTTTATATATATATTATTTATTATACGCTATACTTGATAAAGAAATCTTTATCAAGTATAGCATATAATAAAAATCCACAAAAATACGGTAACGAGACAACATTATTTAAAAAACGCGGGTAAACACATAGGCGTCAGGCCGACATCCAAACCCAAGAAACTTTGTTGCTTGGGTTCTCTCGATTTCATTATTCTCTATTTCTAACGAAGGTAATTTGAGTGATATATTTTTTTTGGTTGAAATAATAAAAGGATGTATTTAGTTTTTTCTGTTTGTAATGGCACTCTATTAGATTTAAACCAATTGTTTATTTTTTTCAAGTTCAACGTTTGTAGTTTCAAAAAGTTCTGTAATAGAATTGGGCCTATAAAATAAATTAGTATCATCTGCAAACATTTATTTGAAACTTTTGGGAAGTCATTAGAAACAATAAGAGCGCTAGAATGGAACCTTGGGAGACACCACATGTTATTTTAAGTAACTTTGAGTAATTTTTTTCTTGATCAATTACGCATTGTTGACTGTTTAGTGAGAAGCTTTTGAACCAGTGTAAGCGACATTTTTTATCCAATATTTTTCCACCTTTTTAAGTAAGATTGATGATCTCCAGTATCGTACGCTTAAGATAAGTCAACAAAGATTCCAAGTACAAATTATTTTACTTTCAAAAAAGTTCTTTATGTTATCGAAAATTGCCTGTTCAGTTGAGTTTTTTTGGAAACCAAAATGTTGTTAAAATAAGGTTTTGTTATTTGTTAGGTATATATATAATCTATTAATTACGTGCTCTAAAAGTTTTGAAAAGACCGGAAGATTTGAAATAGGTCTTTAGTTATTTAGTGTAAACGAATCCCCGGTTTTTAATATTGGCATTTAGATATTACTATTTATTTAGATGTGAAAAACTCTCTATAAAAATATTAGAAATAAAAAAGTATAAATTTATAAAAAGTATAATTAAATTGAAAACGTTTCACGCTTACCCCAGTTTATTTTTGCTTCAAATGAAATAAATTTATTTAACCGAAAGTAAACATGTAACAAATGCATTGAATTATCCTCAAACATACCCGACAAAACCTATATTGTTTTACGTTGTCACGTAAATTAAAGTTTGAGATGTGGGTCTTCTTCATTAGTTTGCTTCATATGGTGTATCTGAGAAAGTTTTTGAGATCTAGAATTATTTCTTTCTAACCGCTTTATTAAAGTACTTCTTTTCCATTGACTTCTTGGTTACATCAAAATTCATTCCTTGATCTTATTTTATTTCCTATCTACAAAAATGATCTTCTTGACTACCTTACATCTTAAGCGGCTCTATATGCCGACGACTCAAATTTATACTCCTCCTAATACCATATTCATCAAAGTTCTTATTCTCTGTATTCATCAAAATTCTTATTCTACGCCTGCGTAATAAAGTTACTACGCGTCTTCTTATTCTACGCCTGCTAAAAGTTACTACGCATAGTAAAGCCGCGTTTTATTATACATAATGCTATTATGCATAATGCATAATAAAAGATTTATAGGTTTGCAAGTTTAACCATCTAAAAAAGAATATCTATAAGACAAGTTTCCGGCTAACGATAAAACACAATATATGTATAATAAAAGGTTTAGTTATGTTTTTTTAAAGGTTGAGGGGATGAGGGGGGGGGGGAGAATGGATTGGGAAGTTAGGAGTTACTAGATAAACAGATAACAGAGTTAAAGAGCAAGTAAACGGTTAACTGAAGACTTGAAAAACTGTAAGTTGTATGAGTCAGGAAAACATAAAGATGGGAGAGAGTTTATCCAACGAAAGTAAACCCCCGTACTTCAACCAAAAGGTTGAAGTAAGAGGAAAAAACTAGACGAATAAAATGTTTTAGAGGAATCAAGGACAGATACAGTAAAAGAATGTGACTGTGCCGAATAAAGAGTCAAGCAAAAATGAGTTTTTGTTAACGGAACTAGAGATGATAGCAACGACCATTATAGTATTTGTAGAAAATAGAAAGAGATGCAACCTTACGACTATGGAAAAGGCTCGAGCTTGACAGATAACAAAGGTCCAACTACGTTTACAATGTGGTTTTGGACTATGTATAAATATGAAAATAGCATTCCATACAGAGACAAATAAAAGATTTGTAGAGATAGAGAATGAAATTAGGAGTAAGATAATAGCGACCACGATAAAGAGAAACAGCCTTAGTAGATGCTAACTTTGCAATCAATTATATATATGGTTTCCATGGAGGTCAGTAGTGAAAGATAATCCTAGAAGACATAAAGAAGCGGACCCCTTTTAAGGGTTACCATTCATCATAAAAGAATGTCGACAGTATCGCGATAATTGTTTGCAGTAAATAACTGAGTTTTGTTGGATTTTTTTTATTTTTTTTTTTTTTATTTCTTCATAATAACTATTACAATAAAATAAATGAAAGAAGAACCCATATAAATAAAAAATTACAAATTTTGTTACATATAAAAAAGAATGTGGAGACTTGCAGAAGTTCAGATGATCTTGTCATGAAGAACCGCTTACAATCGTGACGTGTTTAAAACAATTTTGTAATGTGTATAAAATAAAAAAGGCATTCATATAAAGTTTATAAAATAAAAGTTAAAAGTAAAAATTAATGTTTTATATGAATGCTTAAAATTCAAGACTTGATAGGTATAAAATGTATAAATTAAATTAACATGATACACAAAAATAAAATTAACAAAATAAAATTTAAATATAAAAGTATATAGTCAAACAAATATTTTATATAAGAATTCGTAAAAACATTATAAATAAATCAAAATAATTAAGTTTAAAAATATATAAGTATGTTTTAAATAGAGAGAATCATATTTTTTAATTTCCTTTTAAATGCGAAAAAGTTCTAGTCTTGAGAAAAATCAAAATGTTTCAAAACTATATTGTTTCATAGAAACCTCGAAAAGAAATACAAATCTTGCCTAAATTGGTTCTGAAATCTGGTTGAAGAAGGAAATTATCATTTCGTAAATTAGATATATTTTTTTCTTTTAAGGAATATATATTGTGAAAAGAAACCGGAGCTGTACGAGTTTTAAATTTAAACGTAAAACACAGTGCATTAAAAGTATTTAGTTGAAACATATTTAAAATATTCATTTTAATAAAAAGAGGCTTAGCATGTGAAAAACGGTCTTTAAAATTAATAAGACGTGCAGCATGTTTCTGTTGGCGATGAAGTGGTTCTAATTTACTTTTATTGACATTACCCCAAGCCGCATTCGTATAGCTTATGTGGCAATGAATGAATGAGTCGTATATTTGAGTTAAAATATGTTTATTTAACATGCTTCTCGCTTTATATAATATACCTATACTTTTCGAAATTTTGCAGGTAATGTTTTCGATATGTTTTTTCCATGTGAGATTTTCATCAATTGAAACCCCTAAAAAGTTTGTACATGTTGCTCTCTTAATTAAAACGCCATCAATAAAAAGAGGAGGAAGCTCGCTTGGAAGTAGACGTTTTTTTGAGTTAGAATGAAAAAGAGACCATTTTGTTTTTTCAATATTCAGAGAAAGTTTGTTTGATTTAAACCATTTTGGTTGCTTCATAAAGGTCGTTTATGTAAATGAGAAAAAGAAGATTTAAAATTCATAAGTCACTGAAAGCCTCAAACTGTTATAGAAGTAACATCAAATTAAAGTTCTGTTCTAAGTGATTGCAAAAAGAAAATTTTTTGTCAAGATTGTAGTATAAAGCTTATTCGTTATTAAAAAGAGCCATTTTAGATGTAAGGTTGTCAGGAAGATCATTAATTTAGATAGGAAACAAAACAGGGCCAAGATATAACTTTGATGTACTCCAGAAGTTACTGGAAATGACAAAGAGAGTTTAACTTTGAGGTTGATTTTAATAAAGCGGTTAGAAAGAAATGATTTGATGATTTCAAAAACTTTTTGAAATAAACCACTTGAGCCAAGCTTATGGAGAAGACCTGCAAGTTTAACTTTATCGAAAGTTTTAGACATGTTAAGAGCAATAGCATTTCCCTCGCTATACATTAGTTTTAGACATGTTAAGAGCAATAGCCTTTCCCTCGCTAACTCTATCTAATGTACGATTGAAACTTTAAGTCACAGCAGTTAGCAAGTCAACCATAGAACAAGAAAATCGAAAACCGTATTGGTTATATTTGAAAGTAACATTAATTTACTAATTAAATTTTTATTTTATTAATTATATTATAATTATATTAATAATATTAATTAAATTATACTTTTTATTTTATTATGCTATATTAAACGTATTTTTATTTTTATATTTTTATAAAAATACAAAAATATATTTAATATATTTTTTTAATTTGCAATGATATATATGTTTATTATATTTGTTGTACTTAGTGCAATATTATTTTTTACAACAGGTTTGCATATTTATTTCTTTGCAACTCATATAAAAAAACATTGTATTTTTTAGAATTTGGATTTATTATTTTAAATTCTCTAAACGCATTAAAAAGTGCACATGTTATTAATGCGCTTTAAAACTTAAGAAAAATGTTCAAAACTTTAAAAAAAGTTTAAAATTTATACGCGTAGTTAAAACTTTAGTTAAGATTTAATTAAAGAATAGAAATAAAAAATATGACTAACCCCCTGTACCGAGTAATTAAGCAGAATACAAGAAATGAAATGATCCTCCTAAATAAAAGATCCTCCTCAAGAAATAATCTTCCTCAAGAAATAATCTTCCTCAAGAAATAATCCTCCTCATGAAATAATCTTCCTCAAGAAATATTCTTCCTCAAAATTTGTAAAAAGATCCAAACCTTCAAACGGTTAGCAATTTTTACAAATATACATACATCAGACTGAATGCTGGGTTTGCGCTGCGGGTGTAACGAAAAGGTTTACAATTAATTATTAATTAAATACAATTTACATTTAAGAGAACTTAATTATAATTTATTGAAAGCAAATTGTAGTAACAATAACTATTTCCTATTAATTAAACGTTTTATTGTATTACATTGTTTTTTTTCCTCAATAATTAACGCTAACCATAGAGGAGAGTGTGGAAAAATGAAACATTTTTGGTTTTTGCATCGTAACAATTTTTTAATACGCCTTTTTACAAGGCCAATGGTTTAATCTGTAGAATAAATTTATATCTACAAAATTTATCAATTACCAAAATATAACAAGTTGAACTTGTTAGACTATTTAAAGTCTATTTTATTTAAAGTTAATGATGTACATAGTTTGAATCATTAAAAAAGGAAACACAAAGTATTAAACTTAGAGAGAAGATTTTTACTTGAAAGACAAACAAATTATTAGTTATAACCCAAAAAATGCATTCAATGGTCTAAATTATATTTCAGAAATCCAAAAAATATATCTTTTTAAATGTCATTCTAATCGTGGCATTATTTTTAGTATTATCTTGTTTTTTCAATAGTTTTGTTTAATGAGCTTATGGGTTCTATTTTACAAAGTAATGTTAGGGTAAGGTTGCCGATATTGTACCCCCTAAGACCAAATTAAAAAATGTAGGCAATCTACTGAGTGGAAACATGGATTTTCAATTGTATTTCATAATTTAGGGATTGTTTTTTGTAAAGATGTTAAAAAAACTAAAAATTTAAAAAGCGTTAAGTCTCGAAGAATCAAATTAAAAAAATAGCGCTAAGAGTACAGTTAAGGAAACTAGATCCTAAATTGTACCATTGTAATCCAATATTGTACCACTTTCTTGATTTCAATTACTTTACAACTTCGCAAATATTTTATGATTTTAAGTTTAAGGGATTGAAAGAACTGACTAAAATGAATGGTTTTTGTAAAATCAGCAATTGGAAATATTCTGATATAACATAACATAACACCTAACTGCCCATAATATAATGAAATAAAGTTTTTTATTTAATAAACTCTATACAAATTGATTTTTTTTTCTTCTGGAAAATGCCGAAAACAGGTATCACCACATATGGTACAATTTTTATTTAAATTATATGTTTAACAATGGGTTAGCTAGGATTAAAATAGAAGAGGAAGACATGTATTAAAGATAGTTATGCTAAATAATGTAAAACAATATACACTGTATCTGTTTTAAAAACAATTATACTAAATGATATTAAAAAAATTCATAAAGACTTTATTTTTGGCAAAAGTTGCAGATATATCGTTTCTGTTTTTAATTAACACCGGCACAGTCAACATGACACCAGCCTTGACAAGCAATACATTTTATCTTATTCTTTTCTATATTTTCTTCACAAAGGTAGCAAAACCAGCTTTCACTATGAAGAGATGTATTTGCATGCTTGAACCTTTTTACACCATTCCTGCCCTGTTCTATCTTTTTAGTTGATATTGGTAAAACTGAGCTTAGAGAGTGTATCTTTATAAGGACTACTTATCAATACAAGAGTAGTACTGGAATTTTTCTTTTTTGTTAAAGTAGTGAAGTTCGTATTGGAAGTATGGATATTTCTTCAATTGGAATCTCAAAATTAAAAAAATTTTAACATAAAAAAAAGGGAAAAAATTGTTAAATTTGAATAACCAACAACAACTAGATAATTTTAATTAAAATAATTTGTATATAAAGCTAGAAAATAACTACTTACTGTTTGGAAAGTTTTTGATTGTTGCTTTTTTGAACTCAACTCTCCTATGAGTAATTTGGAAGGTGCAAAGTCTTCTTCCTGAAATACTGAGTTGTCTACTGGCCATTTTCCAGTGTCTCTAAATCCATTAATAGCTATTTCCATATCAACAACCTTTGCATAAGCCTCTCTAAAAAGTTGAGACACTTGAAATTGAGTAACACATCTGCCTGGATGGCTTCACATCCATTTATCACAGGCAATGTTATATTTAGAATTCAAAGCTTTGAAAAATGATCTATCTAAAGGTCGTAGCCTATGAGTAGTATGTGATGGTAAAGATAACATTACTATTCCATGATCTCGAGCTAAAACTAATGCTTCTAGATTTTTTGTATGTGTTGAATGACCATCAAGGATAAGAAGTACTTTCTTTTGTTCTGGATGTTCTGTTAAAAGTTTAAGACAAAGATAGTTTATAAAATGCCTAATCCACAAAGTAAACAAACCTGGGGTTATCCAACCACTATCAGAACATCCAAAAATTGTCAATGGTGGTGCTCTGTCTTTGAGCTCATTTTTGAATCTCTTGCGTTTAAAAATTAGCATAGGAGGTACAAAAGATCCAGCAGCATTCATGTAACATACTCCAGTGGTATTTGAACCTCGTTCACTACTTATTATACCTCCTACCTGATGTTTCCCTTTCAGAGCTAAAACTTTCATTGGTTTCTGAACTGTACTTATTCCAGTTTCATCTACATTGTAGATCAAATCAGCAGTAATATTGTAATTATCAACAAGTTCTGTAAGTTTATTGAAAAATAATTCAACCTTTTCTCTACAGTACCGGTGGCTCTTGCCATAGATGTTGGTTCAGGTAACCTCAAACTGAGGCAGGGGTGACGTTTCGTGAATTGGTAATACCACTTCTTTCCAGCCATGCCCAAACTTTTGTTGAACTGATGAGGTATTTCATTCTTCTCAGCAATTTCAAATGCCAATCGTCTTAGGTCTTGAATATAAATTCCAAACATACACGATTCTAGTTTCAAGACATGTTCAACTAACTCTTTCCCGATTTCAGGAGGTAAATTACCACACCTACCAAAATGCTTAGTTGAGTCATTTGCAAATACATTTTTACATGCGTTTTAAAGGTTGGTTTAGGAATTCCGTATTTTAAACAAACGGCATTTAATCCGATATCATTATAACGATAAGTAAAAATAGTTTTTTCCATATCCTCTTCTCTCCGTGATCCATATCTCTGTTTTGAAATTTCAATTTTTTTAATTTTTAAATGGAATTTTTAAACTTTATACGCGTTTTTTAGCGGTCAAAATAATAGCGTCGGTACAATTTAGGATCTGCCTTGAGGTACAATTTACGCAACTAATCTGACATTCGGTTAATTAGAAAATTTGACAACTAGTAATAAGGTATTTTAAATTTCAAGTAGTTATTTCGAATTTAGATAAATTAAGTTTTAACATAAATACTTTAAACTAATCATATCTTCTCGTTTCTTTAGTGAAATACGCTTAGCCATAAATCCTTAAAATAAGAAATCTCCAATAACAAACCAACAAGAGCTTACTCTGGCCTTAATGCATTTGGATGACAAAAAAAAAACCGTTGACCCCTTAATTTCATTCTGCTAAGATAAAAAATATATTAAAAAATTTCTTGTGGATTGTAAAAATAACGAGTTATGTTAAAAGTACAAATAGGCATCGGTACAATATTAGCAACCTTACCCTATTTACCGATAGACACATTGTACATTCTACATTAAAACTTAGTGAATTTGAAAAATAATAAATTACCATCAAAAAAACACAAAAGTCAATCCCTTGCAGGCCTAATGATATCAAATGATAATTTTTATTTTCAAAACATAGCTCTAGTAGTAACTGTTGTACGATGTAAAAGTGGTTGTCACAGCTCTTAAGATGCCTCCGCAATTACAATGTTGCGTAGTGCCCCGTGTATCATGGTGCCCCACTCTTCCCTATTGGTAAGTTTTAGTTTTACTGCTTTATTATGAGTCTCATTTTAAATCTTTGTAAATCGGATAATTTTTTATTTAAAAATTGTAGAACTACTAATTAGTTATATAATTTATTTAGAAATACTGCATATAAAAATTTTATAATTTTTACGTTTATCTTTTTGTAATACTATACACTCCTACTTATTCGAACTAGCTCTTATTCGAATTTCCCGCATGTTTGAAGTAATCTTCCTTTCCCGTGAATTTTCCTTAATACTCAAGCAAATATCCATCAGATATTTGAACCTGCAGTTACTTGAAATTTCGATTATTCGAAATGATTTTTTACTCCTCTTGACAAAATACCCGTCAGTTATTCGAAGTTCTTATCAAATGATACCATTCCATTGCATTTCAAAACGTAACTTTACGGAACGTTATCAAAATATAACAAGCGAAATAATGTTATTAAAATATAATTAAAAAATTTAACTAAATAAAATATTACGAAAAAGTTTAGTGTTTCTCAAAACACGTTAAGTTACTGGATTAAGTATAAAGAAGACATAATCAGAAAATATGAGTCTGGTCAATTTGGAGCATAGAGACCAAAGTTATGTTTGGAAAAGCATGATTCCGTCGATAAAGCTGTATATAAATGGTTTATGAATCCACGTAAACAAAATGTACTGATTGGTGGATACATCATTATAGAGAAAGCTTTAGATTTTGTCAAAGAACTTATTATTGTGGATTTTAAGAAGGGCGGCTCGATCGGTGAAAAAATAGACAATGTTATTTTTCGATTTATTTCTGGCGAAAAAAGGTCGTGTACAGAGGAAAAGTTAGGAGGAAACCCATTTGCCCATAATCCTCTTAAGGTATGAATTGAGGGATACTAACAACGAGTTTGACGAGTCAGACGAGTTTGGTTTATTTTATCAACACCCAAACATTGTATTGAATTATTTTAGAAGGGCAAAGTATAAATGGTGAAGATGATCCTTTTGAATTGCCTCAAGTGAATGTTAACAAGCTTAGATCACGTGGTTTAGTAGACAAAGATTTTGCTGTTAAAGATTACGTAAACATAGATATTGATATTTGCACGAGCGAACCAATTACTATCACAGTTTGTAAAATTCTTGGTTCCATTTTAATCAACACTTGTGCTGAGGTAGATGAGGAAATACATAAAGAGTCAAACAATTTGCCTCCCGATGAGCCAAAATTTGTTAGAGGTTGTACGTGCAATAGAGTTAATTGAATGTTGGCCCCCTTGAAAACACCGGCGTTGAAATCCGACAATCGCTAAGCCTTATATCAAAGATGTTTGATAAACATTCTTTAGACAGGATTTCCTAACATGTGGTCCATGGACCCCTCAGGGGTCCACGGCATGCATTCAGGGGGTCCAAGTAGCAGGCACAGATTTAGAAAAATATGGGGTGTAATTTTCATTTTCGAACAGCTAAATTTTTATATTTTTAATTGATAGTTTATAGTAAGATATATGCGCCAAGACTTCACTGCCAAACAAAACTTTCATTATTGTAAAAGTGCCATTATTATTTTTTTATCACACAAACGAAGGTGAATATTGTTTTACGTGATAATTTTCATCGCGTAATAACGTATAAAAAAAATAATTTTCTCTTTTTTACAGTTTGTTAAAAAATTTCAAAAAAAAGAAAATATAAAGATTCATATGTCGCCTACAGTTTCACTTTTGTAACTTAACGAGATGGAACTGCTAATGGCAGTATGAAGCTGTCAAAATTGTCAGAACATCTTATATCTGTCCACCCAGGAAATGCATTCGATAATATTGATGTTTTTCGGGTTAAAAAAGCTCGATTTGAGAAAGCCAGAACTTTACCCAAACTAGGTTTTACTCCAACACAAAAACCATGTTTAGAAGCATCGTTCAAAGTTGCATATCGCGTTCCCCAACAAAAAAGCCACACGCTATTGCAGAAACTCTTCTAAAGCCTTGTTTACTAGACATAGTAGAACTCGTGTGGTATAGATCAAAGAAAGAAAGTTGAAGCAGTGCCTTTGTCAAATGATGTCATCCATTCTAGAATTGTTGAAATCCTCCAACGTTTTTCAACAGGTCATTAATGAACTTAACTCTTCGCCATTTCCATACAGCATGCAACTGGGCGAGAGCACAGATGTATCACAGTGTAGCCAGCTCAAGGTGTTTGTACGTTATGTACATATAGAAACTCAAAGTATGAAAGAGTTTCTGTTTTGCAATGTTTTTAGTATGATAAAACACTTTTTTGCAAAACGCAGCGTCATTTGGATAAATGAGCTTGGCAGTTTGTGTACAGATAAATGCTGCAAAACCAGAAACACTTCTGGTTTTGCAGCATTTATCTAGAAAGAGATTTCTAACGTCACGATAGCTCACTGGTTTTTACATACATTGGGATCACAAACTTTGGCTACTTTCTTGAAAGGAGTTATGGCGACGTGTATCAAAATAATTAACTTCATAAGAGCCAGAGCTTTAAATCACTTTAAATAAATTTTCTTGGTAAGCTGCGACTTTTGAAAGGAAGATTACTGCAAACTTTTGTATGTTAGAAGAACTGTGTCGCAAAGTGAAATGCAATCGTCAAGAAGTTTAAATGAAGAAATACAAAAGGAAGTCTCCTAACATCTTAAAACGCTACAGAACTTGTTTTGAGGATACTTTTGCCCTAAAAGTCTTGATCAGGAGACTTGGGTGCGTAGCCCATTTATGATTGATATCAATGATATCAATGATGAAGATCTTATTAAAGATGGTTTAATAGACATGAGATCCAAAGCAGTATTGCGAGCTGATTTTCATGCAAAGGATGTTTGTGATTTTTGGTGCAGTCTAGAACAAGCTTACCCTCTTCTTGTTAAATGAGCAATGTCTATATTAATTCCGTTTGCTACTACGTACCTTTATGAGTCAGGTTTCTCAGCATTAGTGTCAATAAAAACTAAAAGTCTCAACCGAATAGATGTCAAAGACGATATGCGTCTTGCGTTGTCTAAGACAACGTCGGTCGGTGACTACAAAAAGGTTAAGAACCTCTGCTTTAGAAACAAAAAAGCAATCAAGTCAATTTTTTTAAAAAGTTATGATTTTTTTTTTTATTGAAGTTAATTTTTTTTAAAGGTAAAGGTAAAGATCTTATTCCAAAAAATCTTATTCCAAAGTTTTTCTTTTTTACTTTTTACTTCTGTTAAAATTTGGTAAAAACTTGAAATAGGTCACTTTAAAGAAGATTTTCGGTTGCCTGAACTTTTGGTTATTCAAAGTATTTAATTCTTAATTCTTTTTCCCCTCGGAGGTTTGAATAACTGAAAGTTTACTGTAGATGGACGATTACAAGACGTTAGAATAGTTACTAGCTGGATGACAAAAATATTAAAAAAAAAAAAAAAAATCTCCGTATAGAAAACATTAAACTAAAAAAGCGTTTTTCCGATGAGTGTCTTTAATACAGAAATATTTTCTCTAGAGGAAATAACATCTTTATCTGATCATGAATCCTACAGTCATAAAAATAATTTTTTAATAATGTTACATATAAAATTTGAGATTTCTTTAGTTTTTATTCTTTCAAAAGGTTGCGCTTCATTTTTATTTTTTTAATTTTAGATGGAAAATATTAAACTAGTAAATAAGAACGCAATGCCAGTAAAAGACAAGGTAGTTCCCGCAGATAATATTGTTGCAGCAGGACCGGTAGGTAATATTGCAGCAGCAGGACTTGCAAGACGCGAAGAAGAAAAATGCAGGCACGGTAGAACAAAACGTAGATGCGCTACCTGCAGCTTGTTCATATTCTAGATAATACTGTTTTACATGCGGAATTATAATAATAAGAAAATATTTTTTATTTATAATTATATAACAAGCGCTAAAAAAAATAAAACAATAACAACATATAAAAGTAGGCATTATTTGTATGCGCGTACAACTAATTTTTTCTTATTTGTACCCCGCGTATTTAAACATAAGTTATTGAATGACTATTTTAATTTAATAATTTTTTTAAATAAATTAAGTTAATTTATAAATCATATTTAAATGAATATCGATATTTTATTGACTTTTTTTTCCTTTAAAAAAATACCTGCTCAAACCTAAATCCTCAGTCGATGAATGCACAACTCACAATGCTTATTTCTATATTAGTCAGTCGTTATATGTACACCAATTGCGACTCCGTCAATTTATGTGCGTATTGATGCATTTATTCTATGATACTTTGAAAAATAAAAGCAAATAAGCATAACTCTAAATTAACAACAACAATAATTAAAAATAACATTGAAATAAAACATCAAAATTAAAAAAAAAAGGTTTAATGCAAGGATTCCGACCGCAACCTAGACAACCGCGCTTTAAGTTAGAAGCAGTTTTTCCTTGTATTTAATGTTGGCTTCGCCAACATTCAATACAGCGCCCGTGCTCAGTTCCAGATATGCAATAGTTTAATGAAGCTGCGATTGTTGTTCACGATAATTTGATCCTACCTTTTTTTTGCAATTTCATGCATTTATTTCTCAAGTAATATTTCTGCTGTATTTTTTTCCTAAGTAACCTGCTGTAGCTACTATAAATATAAAATCCTTTTGTTGTTGTCGTTTTATAGTATAAATTTTGAACTCAATTATTACAATCAGCAATTTATTCGTTATTAAGATTTATAAAAATTGCTTTTGAGGGTTTGTGGCCGAATAGTTAGACTAATTGATAAATATGATCAATTTCGTATAACTGTTGTCTTTAATTTGCTTTCCCGCTTTGCTGTTAGCCATTACCCGATTCTTCACGACAAATCGCGAGGTTAGAATTATTTTGTTCTACCTCCGCAAATCAAAAAAATTGGGTTAGATCAGTGGTCGGCACCATATTTCCAAAGGGGCCCACTTGCAAAATTCTTGTTTTAGTTGCGGCCCACATCAATAAATAAATTATATATAAAATAGGTTATATTACCTATATAACAGAATATAGTATAGAATTAGATTATAGAACTAATAATTGTATCAATACAAAATACATACTTAAGAAAAAAAAACACATAAAACACAATTAAAAATTTGGTGAGTATTTTGTTGTTACAGCTAGCACAAGGTCATTCAAATGAGTGTCAGTCAGTCTTGTTCTGTAAACATTTTTTATTATTTTCATGGCTGAGAATGTTTGTTCGCATATGGCATAGTGCCATACATACAGATAAGTCTATTTGCATGTTTTTTAAGAACTGGAAAACGTTCCTTCATGACAGCATGCCAGAAAATAATTAAATTTTCACCAAAAGTGCCATCTTCATCTTTTTTTGGTGCCTTTCTTCTCAACTCGTCGTCACATTGAAAGTTAATTAGTTCATCCTCTGCTTTTAAAATATCAGCTTCTTCAAAGTCCTTTAGAATACTAATATCCTTCATATCAAAGTCAAATGGATAACACAATAAAACCTTATGCTTTTTTAAGTCTTCAAATTCATTAAATCTGTTTTCAAATTGATCATAAAGAGCAGTCACTATTAATGAAAATGACGATAACATTTCCCTTGATGGTTGACATTCATTTAAAGTAGGAAAATGAGTACAACTACCGGATGCAAATTGAGTTTTGTACAAATTAAGTTTTGTCTTCATCACAGTGATGTGGTTGATCAAATCACAAACCAGCACACGGTGGCCTTGTAATCTCTTATTCAGAACATTGAATTGTGCTGTGATGTCGCAAAGGAAAGCCAGTTTACACTTAAACTCTTCAATAGACATTGTAATGAATGAAAATTTTTGAGTTAGCATGAACAGCAGTACACTTGGCAAACACTCCCAAAATCTGTTAAGAATATTTCCTCTTGATAGCCACCTAACCTGCAAAAAATAGACAAACATTTATTTTTGATTGTAATGGTAAATTATTTATTTTTTGTCTATATACCTCTGAATGAAGAAGAAGATCACCATGTTCATCTTCATTTTGTTCCATTAGCGCACGAAATTGACGCCGTTTGAGTGCATTGGAACGTATATGATTGATTGTTTTTACTACAGCTGTCATTACATCATCAATTGTCGCAACTTTAGCGCACAGTGCTTCCTGGTGTGTCACACAGTGATATGACATAAATTTGTTAGGAAACTCACCACTATTTCTGAGCAAAGTAACAACTCCTCGAATTCTTTCAATCATAGCAGGAGCGCCATCTGTGACAACTGAAGATATTTTTTGAAGAGGCACTTTCGTATTTTTTAATATTTTGAACAATTTGTCATAAATGCCTTGTCCAGTTGTAGTTGTTTCCAGTGGTTCAATTCCAAGCAGTTCTTCAAATAAACAATAATTCGTAGTGATAAAACGTGCATAAACACAGAGTTGTGCTTTACCGACAAGGTCAGTAGACTCATCGAGAGCGATACTCACAAATTCAGCTTCTGACAGATTGTTTGACAATTGTTAATAAACATTAACAACCATTTTCTCAATTTTTCGAGTAACTGTGCGCGCAGACAAGTGCATACTTTGAAATTTGTCATGAATATTTTTATCATTTGGGAAAAGAAATTTTGATGCTTCAATCATGCATTCTTTGATTATTTCACCATCAGTAAATGGTTTCAGGTTTTTTGCTAATATCCATGACATCATGTTAGAGGCATGAGTTTCACAATCAACACTGCTAGACGTTTGTTGAAACAAATTTTTCTGTTTTTCTAAACAGCTTTTCAATGAGTCGTATTTTATTTTTCTGGTTGTTGAATCATGAGGATATTTAATATTGTACAATTCATGTTTTGATACGAAATGACATTCAAGCTTGGTTCCTTTCAGTTCACTAACAGTCTCATTACATATTGAACATAGATAGCCATTCCAGACGATTTTTTTATAATTTAAAAAAACATATATAATTTATATCATCGTATAAAGCTTGACCTGAATTGAAAAATGAGGGGTCATTCGACCTTTGAAGTTAAGCGGATCCAAAGTTATTGAATTTTTTGTAGTGCAAAAATTGATGATTTTTTGACGAAAGGTATAGGGCTTAAGTATGGAAAATTTGCAGTATTATGGCACCGAGAAAGAGAGTATTTTTGGATCATATTGACTTTTGAATTACTTATGAACCGTTATAACATTTGACTTGAAATTTTCCATATTGATTCAACAACTATAAAAAAATAAAATACCAAAATATTTTTATTTAATTCAGTCGGAATTGTCGAGATTTGTCTATTTTACAGACTGTGGGTTTTAACTTATTTACTTAGTTTTGGTGTCATATTGACTTTGGAATAACTTTTAAACCATTATTACATTTGACTTTAAATTTTCCATAGTGATCCAACAAGTATAAGAAAATAAAATACCCCAAAATTTTTCTGTTCAACTGACGAGATTTACCAGAATCATCTATTTTACAGACTGAGGGTTTTCACTTACTTACTTAGTTTACTTTAAAATTAAAATTTACTTAAAAAAGAGCTTTACTTAAAAGGTCATAATATACAGAGCGAATTTCATCATTATATCCACCTCCTTCAAAAACATCAATTACATTTTTTTCAAAAAAGTTAACTCTTTCCTTCAGCTCTTCTGAAAGATTTTCAAAGTAATTTAAACTCTCCATTAAGATTGAATCATTTGTTTCATCAGATGTTTTCGAAACAGTGTTTTCAATTTTTTTCTTAAAATACCATGCCTTTTGTCAATCTGATTGTGAACGTTTTCTAGCCAAATCAATTTCTTTTTCTAATCTAAAATTTTTTTGCAACAATTGCTTAATCCTACAATCCTTTCTAACTTCTCTTTTGTTGACATTTCTGACATTATATTTTGACAAGATTGCTTGATATTTTCTTTTATATTTATTACATCTTTTATTAATTTGTCTATTTTGTAATTTAAGATGATTAATTCTCTGTTTGTATTTTTTTATTTAATAAGTTAAATCACCTGATAATATAGGTAGTTTTTTGTCCGAGTTGGAAACTGGCAGATTCACTTCATTAACTTGCGCTTCAAGAAGAAAATTTTCAGAATCATTTCCTAAAGAAGTGTATACAATAAAGTTTGGGGTAACAGAACACAAAAAATCATCATTAGCAATTTGCAAGTTTAAATCAGAAGATACAAAAACAGTAATTTGATTTGGAACAATTTCACTATTGTGGATAGAAGAAGGGGTAGAACAAGTATCAGAAGGTGACATACCAACAACATCCGGAAAAGCACCAATAAAAGATAAAGCAGAGCTTAAAAAATACTTTCTTAAATCAAAATTTTTGGCACGATTTACTTTTGCAATAAAATCTTTTGACTTTTGAAGGCACTTGATCAGCATAACTCTAGATATAGGGTATTTAAACAAGGATGTAAAAAATACTGAAAGATTTGGCCATGTCAAGTTAAATTTATCTTTTTCTTTACAAATTTGTAAAAAATGGCAATTGGTTAAAACCAAATCTGGATTTTTGAGGGATACAATGCCTCCATTAATATTTAGATAATCCATAACAGTGTCAGAGACTAAAATTAAAATTAAACTTAATTTAAGTGACATAAAGAAAAATAAGGGGTGGATTATTTTGGTTTCAATAAATAGAATTATTAAAATGAAAAAAATTTGTGCTACAGTATTCCTAATTTATAATTTTGACTTACTTTCTTGACTTATAGATGGAGCAACCATTTTGGTGAGACTATTGTTAATGCCAACACCTAAAAAAAAAGAATTAAAATAATTATTACAAGATCTCATAGTATTTAATCAACAAACAAATAGAGGCAAATAAATGTAAAAAGAAATAAAGAATTTCTTACACAACTCCATTTTCGTAAGCTTCTGTTGAATACTATTTCTAGGTTTTTGTTTTGAAAAAAACAGTTTAAATAAGAGCAACCTGTAGTTAAAATAGTAAAAATCAAGATTTTAACTTTCTTGAAGAATGCAGACCTTTTACCTGGGAAAAAGTAAAAGATTTATTTTCATTTGATTAAAATTTTAAGAATTATACTTTCACTTTCAATTTAATCTTCATAATTTAACCAAAACAAACGCAAAAATCAAAACAGATAACGTCATTAAATACGCGAAGAAAAGCATATATATATATATATATATATATATACATAATTTATATATGCAAATCCTTAGTACCAATTCTTTAGATAAACTTAAATAAAGACTTGTTTTAAATAGAGGAAAGGCTAAACTTGCAATTTCCACCTGCACGTTTTTCAAAAACACTTTTTTTTCTATATAAATCAATCTTGAAGTTTTTAAACGCTGAGAACTAAAATCTTTTGTATAAATGTTAAAAAACGTCAAGATTCCATTAGATTCCTCGTCGTTTTCTTAATAAATATGGAAAGTTTCATAAAAATTAGATGTGTTTAAGTTCTAAGGAATCCTTCATTGAAAAGCTTCGTTTTAAAAAAACGTTCCTGCGGCAAGTTTTTTTATAAAAAGTGGTCTCAAGATATGGGTAATATATAAATGAAGCCATACAAAGCTTAGTACTTTCTATATATGGTTGGAAAGAGATCATGTAACACTAACTGGTGCAAAAAACCTCAAGGCGCTGGCTTAACCATACAAAAAGATATAAGAGAGCAAAGTTTATGAAAATTGCGTGTTTTTTGTCAAACGTCAAATGTTTTTTGTTAAGCCGTGGAGTCGCTAACATAGAGCATTGTTACTTGGTCACACAAAAGTGAAGAAATAAATCAGCTCCCATTTTTCATTCCACTGACGTGCATATTTACGCTTCGCTTCATGTTTACCTGGCATATCTTTGCAAGTTAATGTGTGTATTTATCAGAGTTGCAACTTCTGAGTAAAGCATCCAAACTCGATAACCGGTTACTCGATAACTGGTTATACTCGAGTAATTTTTGGTTATTCAATTTCCAAATATTGCGTCTTAAAAAACCGGTTATTTAAAACATTAAAGATTTGCCGACTATTTCTTTTATAATACTTATTTCGTAAAAAATCTAAACAATGTAGTATTTTTATTCAAGAAAAGTACGAAAAACATTCTAAAGACTTTTACCACTGGTATATTTGGTATGAAATAGTTTTTACCGCGTTAAATTAATTAAATTGTTGTTTGAGTTACTTCATCTGAACAAATTCAAATATTCTAATTATTTTTGACGTGCTTTTCGAATGTTTTTATTTTTGTAGAGTAATTTTTTAGCATGATTTAACTTTTAAGTATAAGGATCTTATTTGAAGTCTTAAAGTGCTACAGTGTTAGAGTGCATTAAAATTATTTTTTTACTATGTCTAAAATGACAAGATCTGGTGTTAGGGAGTATTTTATAAGGAGGCTTTATAATTTTTACAGCCTGGAAAACAACTAAAAGGCCCACAACTACACTACTTTGTATATTATGCAGTTAGGTGGCTTGGGACCCACAAATTACGTAGCAAAGGCCCACAATTGGGCCGCGGCCCACAATTTGCCGACCTCTGGGTTAGATCAATATTTTTTCTTTTTATGGATAAAATATTTTTTATAAAAAAGTCAGTAAAAAAGAAATTACTATGCCATAAAATTATTATGTGCTATCTCTGTTTTATCCAATCAAAAGTTATTTACACCAAAATGGTAGCGAATGTTTTTACAGATAAACAACAACGAAACTTTCAAGCTAAAACATATTATTGCTCACACACATACATATATAAAACATATTTATAATTTTCAGAAACTGATCTGCTGTTCTTGGTTATCATTATGATAATCCTAAAATAGCACCAGCTCGTCGTCTGCCTCTACGTTGAGGAAAAACTAGGAAACAATAGTCACCACCTAAAACTTGGACACAATATGTGAAAACGCAGCTAACAATCTGATCAGCTGTATAAAAATAGAAACGGAGAAAATTTTCCATTTAAATCTGTAACCAAAAAGAAATACTGTTAAACTCTTGTAAAATTAAATATACACAAAATGAACACGTATATTTGTTGATTTTTGGTTAGTGATATGTTACCCAAAAATCAAAGTAATTTAACAGAAGTTTAAACCAGGGAATTATAGTATACAAGAGGATGATAATATCCACTGTCAAATTGATAGAGCACTCGCTCCTATTGAAATATTTAGTCCCCTTTGTTTAATCAGAGCAATTCCTGCTATTCAAAAAATAACTTTTTTTCTGTCTACCAAATGATGAAATTGGATTTCAAACTTTTATCAGCAATTGCAGGCTTTTTTAATTTTGTTCCTTATATCCAGATAAAGCATCTAGCATTCAGATCATGTATACTATAGAAAAACATGTTCTAATGTCTGTTCAAAAGCATGAATTAACGCTCTACGATCTTAGTCATTGCAGAGGTACTAATGTTTTCTGCGTTGAATCAGTGTGCTCGAATTTCAAATGATAAAGCCGATGTCCTATTTTATAATAGTATTTTAAAATAATTTATTTTATTGTCAAAGTATATGTTTTATGTTATGTTGTTAATATGCTTCTTACTGAATGTTATATTTTTAATGGGCTAACCATAGGTGCTGGTTAACTAATTATTCTTTAAGATATCTTTTTATTGTACAACGTATTTTAGATGTTATGCTTTTAGAACTTATAACTAAAGTTTTATTTTCTTTGTGATGATTCTGGTACATGCTTTAGATAATAGATAACTTATCTTCTCTGTTAAATTGAATTTTAGACAAAATAGCGCGTTTATATTATTTGTGCACTAGTGTAAAATAAGATTTTTTTTCTAATAAAACAGATATGTACCTTACAGTACTTTTATTGCCAAAATATACAATCATCTTGCCACAATATATATAAAAAATACTAGCTTGTTATATATATTTTTTAACAGAAAATGGAGATAGAACAAAATAGCACTGTATTTTATAAAATCTCCAAATCAGGGTGTAGTAATTCAGACACCTGCACTTTAAATATTTTAATTTCTTTGAAACTGTGGTAGCCTGTATAGAAAATTAATTAAAATCGGTTTTGTTTGCGTTTTTTATGTTATCTGGTCTGCAGGTCCAATTAAAACTTTGAACTTAATTTTCACGGTTCGGAAAAACATTGAGAAAGAACAAAATAGTTCTAACTTTGTAAAATAACGACTATCATACTTATTTTTTACTAATGTTGCTACATTTTTTTATTTTTTATTTTATTGTTTAGTTGGTAAGGTAGTTAATCTTTTAAATAATGCCGGAGATTCACGTATTTTATGTAAAAAGAGAATTTTTAAAGCCGCACTGCTTTATCACTTTATAAAAAATAGTTTACTATAAAACTGCTGGAGTAGTTATAAAGTATTACACATTTTTGTTAAGATCATCTAATGAAGATTTTAAGAAAGTTTTTCATTTTTAATGAAACGGTTGAGTAAATAACCAGGAATAAAAGTTCTATAGAGTTTCTATAGACTTTTGAAACATATAGCCTATAAAAGTTATATAGAATTCTATAGAATTTCTATAGAATCTCTGTTAATTTCTATAGAACTTTTTTTCTACTTTTTTTTCTATAGAAAAAAAAGTTTTATAGCAATTTCTATAGAAATTAATTGACATTCTATAGAAATTCTATAGTAAGTTTATAGAATTCTATATAACTTCTATAGGCCATATGTTTCAAAAGTTTATAGAAATTCTATATAACTTTTTTTTCTGGGTAATTAAACCATAAATTAAGAAAAAAAAAGAACTTTAAAACATCAGATAATACGAATTTTTCGATACTAAATAATTTGAAATTATATATATATATATATACATATATATATATATATATATATATATATATATATATATATATATATATATATATATATATATATATATATATATATATATATATATATATATATATATATAATTATAAATTGTTAAATAAGAATTGTAGCTGATGTGTTTTTAAAAAACATGTTTTAGAAATAAGGATAGAAACGTGGTGTTCTCGAAGTGATCGGAAAAAAGTGAAAAAATGTTTTAAAATAGAAAATAAAAGATTTTTTTTTTAAATTTAATTTAATTTTTTTTATTTGCCCTTTAATATTATTTACGTTAAGATTTATAATATTATACAGGCAGGCCTTCAAGAAGATCGTAATGACCTTATCACGAAGCCCTTAACAAAACTCTAATTTTTTTTACAATAAAAACATCTATATACTCTATATAATAAATATATACCGAGAATAAATATATTAATAATCATTAAATATGTTATAAGTTTAATACTCTACATACTTCAGAAGTGAAACTAAAAATAAAACATAACAAATCAACATGCAGTATAGCAACTGAAAATATTTTTTAAAAATTCAAAAAAAAATTAAAAATATTTTTTGTTGAAAAAATGATTTTTTTAATAGATTGTTTGAAATAGGAGTAGGTCACTTTAGATGAAAAAACAAAATTAGGCCGTACAATTTCATTCTAGAGAAAAGGTCCACGATAAGATATACTAAATTGAGCTTGTTTATTATTGCAAAAAGGTTTTTAAAAAATGCTATTATTACGAAAGTTTACAAAAACATCGGGGGACATAAGTTCTTTACATTTGTACATAAAACACAAAACATTAAACACATTTAGTTGATAAACATTTAAGGCCTCCATTTATTTAAAAAGTGGTTTAGAGTTCGAAAAACAATTTTTTAAATTTATTATGCGAGCTGCGTGTTTCTGATGCCGATAAAGAGATTTAAGTTTAGTTTTAAGTGTACTTCCCCGGATAATATTTGCAGAATTGATATGACAACATAAGTGATATGACGGTGAATAAAAGAGTAACATAATTGTGTTAATTGCTTTTTGTTTAAAATATATCTAAATTTGTATCGAATTCCACTGTTTTTTGCAACTTTATCAGAAATATTATTGACGTGTGATTTCCAAGATTTTCTTCAAAAAAAACTCCTTAAAATGTTATTACTTTTCACTTTTTAGGATGAAAATAAAAAAAAAAAATTGTCTTTAAAAAGATCATATTTACAGGCAGTATCTGTTTTTTATAGTTTGGATGGAAAAGTATCCATTTTGTTTTTTCAATTTTTAAAGATAGCCTATTTTTTTTGAACCAAAATGAAATTCTTTTAAGTTCTCTGTTCATATTATTAAAAAGTATGTTTATATTTTCATGCGACTGAAACAAGTTTGCGTCGTCTGCAAAAATTATAGCCTTTAAAGTGGATGCTTTGTTAAGATCATTTATGTATATAATGAAAAGTAGTGGTCCAAGTATGGATCCTTGTGGGACACCATATGTTATGTTCATTAATGTTTGAGGTTGAGAATCTCTGTTAAAAACAAATTGCTTTCGTTTCGAGAGATAACTTTTGAACCAAATTATTATTTCCTGCTATGCCATAACATTCAAGTTTTTTAAGCAAAATAATATGATCGACCGAGTCAAAAGCTTTTGACAAGTCAATGAAAACACCGAGTGTAAATTTTTGATTTTTAAAAGATTCGTTAATACAACGTGTTAATTGAAGAATAGCATGATTGGTTGAGTTGTTTTTTTTAGAACCGAACTGATTTTCATAAAAGAGTTTATTGGTAATTAGGTATGTGCACACTCTGTTATACATTTTTATAATATTTTTGAAAAAACTGGAGGAACAGAAATAGGTCTGTAATTTGTTATATTGGTCGGGTCTCCTGTCGTAAAAATAGGAATTACTTTTGCTATTTTCAGAGAGTCCGGGAAAGAACCTTGTTTAATGGATGATTTAAAGATTTTGTAAAGAATATCTTTGATGACATCATAAGAGTCTATCACAATATTTCCATTCATACCGTCAGGTCCTACTGATTTATTTCCTCACGCGTTAGGTTTGCAAAATGTATGGAGTTTTTTGTTTGAAGTTCATCAGTTAATTTATAATTTGTTAAAGGGATTTTGTTTGATAAATTTTCTCCTATATTGGAAAAGAATTTGTTAAATTCAGTCGCAATATCATTAATATATTTAGTTATTTTATTTCCAACTTTTATTGCAAGTGGAAGAGAGGTTGAAATTACTTTTTGCTTTTCTGTAATTTCTTTCATTAATTCCCATACGGATTTTAAGTTACGTTTGTGCTGAGTAAGCAATTAAGAATAATAAGTTTTTTAGCATTTTTGCGCAGATTTTCAAACACATTTTTGTAGTTTTTGTAATTTTGTTTATGTTTTTCGGATTTTGTTTTTAAGTATTTATTATACAACTTTTGTTTTAATTTTGAGGACTTTTTTAGTCCCTTAATTATCCAAGGAGATAATATGTCTTTGGCCTTGAGATTTATTTCACAAAGATTTTAAAGAAAGTTTAAAAAAATGTGTTATAGATGATGTTTAAGTTATCATTAAAGTTTATGCGATTCCAGTCCTCTAGTAAAATTTGATCTTTGAATGATTTTAAGTTACAATTGTTAATAATTCGCTTTTTTATTTTCATTCTGCCCTCATTTTTTATTTGATAAAATGATTTAATAGAAAAAAATGGGAAAATGATTAGAAACATAAGTTTTTATAATACCTTTTTTTAGAGATTCATTAAAATAGTCTGCGACTAATATATTATCAATTAAAATTAACGGATGGTTTGTAATTCTAGTCGGTCTATCTATTATTGGTATGGTACCCATTTCAAATAAATTGCTATAAAATGTTTTTATGTTTTGGTTTTCGCTATACTCAAACCAATCCAAGTAGAAGTCACCCAAAATATAACTTTTTTTTTCTTTCTTGACTAGCTTTTTCTATTAGATTGTATTTCGAAAATTTACCAAGATTTTCTTATCTTCCAGTTGGAGGCCTATAGCAACAGCTGATTAAAATGTTTTTAGAATTTTTGCTTATTAGTTCGATTGTTAAGATCTCTTGATCCGTATCAGAAACACTCGTATCGCTTCTAACTTTTTAGGAAAAAAAAAAAAAGTACTCCTCCTCTGCGCCTATTATTATTTCGTTTTAAAAAAAATTTCTTTAAAACCTGGGAGAAGGAGATTAGAATTTAATTCAAAATCTATTTTATAAAACGTCAAGTTTCGGTTACGCAAATCACGTTAAAACAATTGTTGATTTCGTAAATTATATTTAAAAAATTTGCTAAATTCTTTTTTAAACTCTTAACATTCGCGCGAATGACACTAAAATAATCACTTTTATTATCCACTCCTATAAAGTTACTAACTTCATTTGGTTGAAAAGAAGAGCATACTAATTCAGGCAAATTAATTTCGTTAAAGTAATTTTTGTCTGGATCGGATTCTTCATCCGATTTAAAATCATATATTTGAAAAAATTTAAAAGCATTTTCAAAATTATTAATACTTTTTGAATTCATTTTTTATTATTGTTTACTTTTTTTATTCTGTTATAAATAACCGTGAATATACTTTGTTTTAAGATGGCTTAGTGATTATTTTATTGTACACAGCTTTAGCGAATTTACCTGATGCTCGTAGATCTTTTGTTTGTCGAAAAAGTTGTTTTGCGAATATACAGTATTGGACAAAACATTTGCAACCAACATCGAACAATGCTAAAAAGTGTTCCGAATTTTACATGTCTTAAAGACGAAGCGAACTATACTACCACGGCAAACAGTTCAGGAGTCTGGAGTCATAGCATGCCATGACATTAGCAATCAGCTGACAGGCGACAGCACACAGGCAGAATTTCGTTGACAAGTGCCATTTTGCAGCCGACAAAACAAGTGCAACTTTTTTGGTTTGTTTCATTTTCTTAAGTCTGGTCCGTGTTAACGTCACGGAAGTTTTTTAATAATTAAAGGAAGTATCGGGAAGTTTCCAGAAGTTTCCAGAAGCATGCAGAAGCTTCCAGAAGTTTCCAGAAGAAGCATCTGGAAGCATCCAGTAACATCCAGAAATATCCAGAAACATTCAGAAGCATCCAGACGCATCCAGAAACTTCCAGAAGCATCAAAAAGAAGCATCTAGAATCTTGCAAAACAGGTTCACACAGGTTCATTTTACTATATAAGGGACATGTAAATCGACATGTAATTCAGTCAGTATATGGAAGTCAATCAGTCAGTATTATCAAGACAGTATTATCAAGTTTATCGAAGTGAGTTTTATCAAAGTGTTTTATCGAAGAACATCAATACAAGAAGTGAAATACAACAAGTGTTTCTTTACATTAATACAGTCCACATCCAACCAAGACGTTGTGTTCCACAGAGCATTATTATATCATCGCAAGGTAAATGTAACACGGTAAGCCTTGAGGAGCGTTATTGGCGATTACGTAAATGGAATGTCACAAAAAAGTAATTGTGATAAATATCGCGTGAAAAAATGGACCGTATCAAGACTATGTTCCAAATATCGTTCTACGGAGAAATCGGCAGCAGATAACAAAGGTGCAAGACCGCGTTCCACCACTTCTAGAGAGGATTCTATGATCGTCAGATCTGTCAAGAAGGATCCCTGGATATCATCAGTCGAGATACAAAAGCAATCAGACGACGTGCTGTTAAAGCCGGTGTCATGAAATAAATTAACCCCCATAATAAATTAACTCCCGTTGCGTAAAAAATTACCCGGGGAGTTAATCTATTTCGAAATAGATTAACTCCCCTTGAAATAAATTAACCCCTGTCGACGAAACAAATTAACTCCCCGTAATATTTTAACTCCCTTGGAACAACTTATACGAATTACAAAAAAGGTGTTTTAGCTTGATGTTTTCCAAATGTGTTGTTTTTAAATCTGTTAATTAGTTATTGATATGGATAAAAATTATATTTCTATTATTATTATATCATATATTAATAGTAGCAATATATAAATATATATATATATATATATATATATATATATATATATATATATATTATATATATATATATATATATATATATATATATATATATATATATATATATATATATATATATATATATATATATATATATATATATATATATATATATATATATATATATATATGAATATATATACATATATGAATATATATTATATATAAATATATATAATATATATTCATATATGTATATATATATATATATATATATATATATATATATATATTATATATATATATTACATATATATATATATATATATATGTATATATATATATATATATATATATATATATATATATATATATATACATGTATATATATATATATTATATATGTATTTTATATATATATATTAGGTACGTGCGTATCTGGCTTTTTACGGCACCGATTTCAAAGTTAAAAACTGTGACCTTTTTTTTCACAGCGTGCTCGAAGTCGGTGTGGTAAAGATGTATTTATTTGTCTTTTTTTTTAGAATTTTATATCAGCTTAGACTTTATTAGAAAAGTAGAATGTTTTATCTTGAATAAACTATGGTTTTTTTTTACGAGTAATAAATTTTTCAGTTTTTTTATTGCTATTTAAAATTTCGTTCCTGTTCTGGCACTGCATTGATATCGAAGGCATGTTGGTACATATTTGAAATTTTCCAGTCAACTGTATAGATCTATTTTCTATGTGCTTGCCAAATTTCATTAAAAAATATTCATGACCACGTACTGTATTTTTCGACCCAGTGGAGGTACCATTTCCACCTCTTTTAGTGTTACTGTTACTGTTACACTTTATAAAACTGTTTCTGCTGTTGTTACTGTTACTTTTTGTTATAAATTCTGTTTTTTTTTTTACAGTTATCAGTGATTTTCATTCGGTTTTAAAATTTTGTTTCTGTTCCGGAGGTGCATTTATATTGAAGGCATGTTGGTACACATTTAAAATTTTTCAGGCAACTGTATAGATCTATTTTCTATGTGCCTGCCAAATTTCATCAAAAAATATTCATGACCACATACCCTATTGTTCCGCGCAGTGGAGGTATGTATTTCCACTTCCGTTACATTGTGTTAGGGGGAGGGGCGGTTTTTGACATTGGAGAATTCAGTATTTTTGATTTTTTTTTCATTATAATGATATATTTTATAAGAACTTTTATACAAACTTTTTTTTTAATAGCCTTTTACTACTAAGGATATTTGGGTTTTCTTTTTTTTAATTTGTTAAATGATGTACACAAAAACTAACAAGTATAATTACGGTGGTTATATATTAATTTTTTTTTTGATGGCTAACTCTTTTCACACACCAAAATTAGTTTAAAGGCAAAATTCTGGAAAATAAAATTTAAAATGTTAAAATTAAAATTATATAACACTATTTTATGATGGTTCTGCGTAAAATTCATTAAAAACAAAAACAGCATTTTCTCAGCTTTTTCCATACCCATAATTTACCATATAGCCACCTTAAGCTATATATGATATATAAAAATTATACATGTATTTAAAATTTTTTTTTATAGATTAATTGTAATTTTTAAAATTTTTTAATTATGATTAATAGCTGACCCAATTAAATAGTAGTATTATGATTGTTGAATTTAATTTAGTGCATCATGGGACCTCAGAAGAAAACAAATCTATTTTATGGTAAAGCTAAAACTTATTTAGCTTGTAATTTTCCAATACCAGCTCATTTAAATATTGGCTGTAGAAATGGACATGTACTGCATATATTTGCAACTAACAACGATTCATATAAAGTAACTGCAGAACTAATCGGTAAGTATTTTAACATCAAAATTTGTATAAGTCAGATTCAGCAACTAGTTAGAACATCAAAAGTCTTTGTAAACCATTTTTCACGAAATTCGAAACCATTTGTTGACATCTGCAACATGCTCTTTGCATACCAAATAACAACATCTGCTATGGCACAAACATCCCAATCAATTGCAACCTCAATTGACTTTCCTACATGTTCTTCATTTTCTTCTCAACAAATCAGTGTTTCATCTGTATCGAATAGTGATCACTTATCTCCTTTATCTCGTCCTACTTTAAAAACCTCTTCTCATGAACCACTATCCAGTTTGAGAGCTGACCAGTTGAGTCCCAGAAAAAAGGTTATGAGAAAGAGATTAACCATTTTGGCAAACGAAATGGCAATTAAGAAGAGAAAGCATAAAGAGGATATTAAAGGTTTAAAAGATATGGCAAAAGCTAGAGCATACAGATTTAAATATCTAAATCAAGTTATTACTCGTAAGGAAAAGATAATTTCTCAACTTAGAAAAAAATTAAAAGAAAAGTTTTTGAATTTACAGTTGAAAAAACTTCAAAATCAAATTTTTTGTTTGAAACAAAAGTTGACATCCACGCAAAGAAAGTTTTCTTATCAAATGGCAATGTTAAGCCAACAACTTGCTGAAAAAAATTCTGCAATTCTTGTACTGCAAAATGAAATTCAGAATTTACAGGAAGAGTTGGAGGAAATTAAGCAAGTAACACAAAACACCAAAAATGAAAAATGCTACTCAGCAGATATTAGGAGACTTATATATGACATGCTTGTGTGCCAAGTTCCTACACAAAGTGTGCCATCTCTGCTCCGTAAAATTGGGGAACATACTGGCTATCGATTTAGTCAAATTCCACATCGTACAACTGTAGAACAAATGATGCGTGAGCTTGGTGTGCTTTCAGACTTACAGGCTGCTGAGATAGCATTTACAACAAAAGATCCGACACTTGGTTTTGATGCAACAACCCAGGAGGGTGTTCATATAAATGCTGTGCACTTGACAACGGAATCAGTATGTATGGTTGTAGCTATTGATCAACTTCCTGGAGGTACAGCTTATGACTATCAGAGTCATATTACAAAGTCTTTTGATAATCTTGCTAAGTTATATAGTGATTTCTATCAACTCAAATATACTGACGTAAGAAGCACTATTATTGGGAACATAACAAATACAATGAGTGATAGAGTTGCAACAAACCATGCAACAATCGCAAAGTTAAACCTTGTTTGGCAGAAATCATTAAATGAACTAAACTGTCACCTTCACCCTTTAGACACAATGACTAGCTCTTGTAAATCTTCACTTAAAGCATTAGAGACTTCAAAAGGGAAATTTTTTGGAAGAGACTGCATTGCAGCAAACATTGTTGTACAGCTGAACAAACTTCGCTACAAGGATGCAAAAGGTACTCTAACTAATCTAAATCATTCTTTTACTTAAATATATTTAGTTTTCTGAACAAAATTTTGAGTTAAAATGAATTACTCATTTTAACTCAAAATTTTATTCAGAAACATGCACTAATTATATTATAATTAGTGCATGTTTTTATTTCACACTCTTCTTACAATTGCCAAAATGAGCTTCTTTATGATATTCATAGGTGATCCAAAAGGTTTTGTAACCTTTTTGGACCAACACGAGTTGCCCAGAGGATTGCTACCACGCTATAGAGGCAACAGACTACATATGCTTTTTCACACATGTGGTATTTTAATCCATCATTATGCCATATTGAAGATATTTCTGTGTTCTGGCTTGGCGTTATGCGGAGGTCTGCGAAATAGTTTATTTCAAGACTTTACATCTGAAACAGGTATTTTTTTTCTTTTTTATACCTGTTCAGTTCATTTGATAAAGTGCTACACAATATTATAGGGTATAGAATTAATTACAAATATAGTTACAAATACAAGTTACAAATAGTAATGGCACTTGCAAGATTAACGGGGAGTAAAGACTATTATAAACAAAGACTATTCTTTGTTACTAATTCACTTTTTCACCTTAGGTGTCCGTGAGTTGTGTGTTTTAGCTTTAATTGGAAAACTACTTTCTGGTCCTTGGATGACAAAATTTTATATTGCACCAGGTACGGGACTTGACTACATATCTGGCATTCAGATAGTAAAAGATGTTCGGAACACTCTTATTGAGAGCAGCAAGAATCCTTTATCTCAACTTAAACGAAAAACTGATTTCTTTGGTAATGATATTGAAGATGTAGTTTTTGATTCAATAATCAGCTTTTGCCCAGTAACTGATGAAATGAGTAAAGCATTAGCTGACTGCCTTAATGCAGTTATTAGCGTCATTGACAGGCAGTACAAGCGGCAATTTGAAATGAGTTCTAATGATCACCTTAAAGACCAGACTAAGTCAGCTAGGCTTCACAACATTGATTCAGAAGAACTTATGGGTATGTTTAGCGCTGCAAAGCACAAAGCTCCAAATGCCACTCTTTGTTTTCTTTCTTCAAAACTTCGTGCTTGCAAAAATAAAACAACTGCACTGCTATGCAAAAAGCCAAATGATATTCAAAACAAGTTGATAATATGGGCTATCTCTAATGCCAGAAAAAAGCGGTTTACAAATATGCAATGTCATAATGACCTGAAGTTAGAATTGATAAAACGAATAGCAGATAAAATTCAGAAAAAAGAAAACAAAGAACGCAAAAATGTAGAAAAAATATTAAAAAACTGCATGCCTGATCAGGAAAAAGAAATGTTTCCTGACCTAGAAAATAATGAGGCCTCAGATATCGAAGAAATTCTTATTGGAGCTTCTATTGGAAGAAGTATTTGCCACATGTGGTTCGATAATGCCACTAACACCCAGGATGTATATTATGGCAGAATTGTTGGCATTAAAAAAAAGAAAAGTGATGTATATATAGTTTCTTATTGGAAACCAAAAGAGAATGAAAATGATGATGGTGTTGAGTATGATGTGAGCAAATATCAACTTTCTGCAGACATAATAAGTGGTGATATGGTGATAACATAATAGAAATGTGTAATAAGGTATATGTTATTTTAAATAATAGTATGTTTTATAAACTTGCATTAATAGATATTATTTACAGATAGTAGGTTAATCTTTATTTTTTATAATAAATTTTACAGTGCCTAATGTGTTTCATATTCTCTACCCTCCCCTTTTTTTAAGATAATGAAAAGATTTATAGTTATTTAATTTCTTTGTATGTATACATATATGTATATACATATATGTATATAGAAATGTAATTTTAGGTAGTCGGTTAGTTACCGATATCCAACAACCAGGGTTGACCTGGTTGCAACGAGCTATGGGAAACCAAAGCTCATTTACTATTTGACATAAGCAAATTGCCTGGCTCATGACAATTAATGTTAACCATAATGATGGCTATACATTATTTCTACCCAGAAAGACAGACTTTTGCTTGCATGGATTGAGAGATGTAAGTGTTTAGTTATAATAAATCAGTACACTCTATGCAAATGGCATATGCCATTACCAGATAGTTACGCTAACACAATATAACTTTCTTTTCATTATAACTTATAATC
>NC_088931.1:3140000-3147500 GCF_038396675.1 Hydra vulgaris
TTATTAAGGTTGTCGTCAAGTAAAAAAATCAGAAATACAATTTGTGGGAAAGTTTATTTTATTTTTCAACATAAAGAAGTTATATTAGTATGACAAACAAAACAAAAAAATTACGTTATTTAATGCTGAATCAGCAAAAAAATGGTTAAAACAGCACTTTCTTAAAACAAAGAGTTCTAGCTATCTGTACATCTGTTTTGCATGAAGTTTAGTTTTTTATGCAGGATTTATATAAAATTAGTATGTAAACCAGTAAAAATTTATAATTATGTTTAGATCCATAATGGCAGCTTTAGGTATTTGGGGAATTTAAAAAAGGGATAAAGTTCAACAAAAACCAACCCATAATTCCTAAAATGCTCGAAGAATTATTTAGATTCTGGTTCACATACTAACTTATACACAGATGAACAAACCCTGAAAATTTCATTCAAAAATAATTTATAGAAGCTGAGATATTTGCGTTTTAAGTCTGAAATATCACAAACGGATAAAACCAACAAAATAAAAATCTCCTCCTTCCTGGTGTTTTTCTTTATCAATAAATCCTTTCCTTATAGCTCTTAACTTTTTTCTTTTGTTCTTTACAGTATCTGTTGATTTTTTTTGTATATTTTTGTTTTTTTTACTATCAAATACTAAAGCACGGTCAATAAAATATTTTTCTTGTGTTAAACAAAGTTTTTTCAAAACATTAGCTAGAGCTAAATATCCATCATTAAAACTTACTACTGATGAAAACGTACACATTTCTAGTACATCTTTTGAAACAAATGTATTTTTTGAGCATTTTCGCCAGAGAATCTGATTAAATGCTTCGTTAGCATTTTGGCTTGTACCTTGTAACAGTTAATCAAGTTTTGTCAGCTGTTATAATTGAAGTTCCGTATATTTTAAAGCTCTGTTTACACTATATAAAAGCTTAAGGTTTCTCCTTTCTCAAAAAGGTTATGTTACAAGTTTGGTTATTAGTTTTGGCCCAAAACAACCAAAAATGATTGTTGCTAAGGCTGTTGCTAAGAGAAAAGTTTAGTACATGTCTTAGTACAGGAATTAAATTTTTGAAAAATTTAGTTAAAAAGTATGTTTAAAAGTATATATTTTCTAAAAGAGCATAAATTTCTCTTTTAAACTGGACTATTAACAAAAATTTGAGTTTTTAAATATTTTTTACCAGACGACCACCGTAAAATTGAAAATCGACCCTCCCTAATAGATTGTCTGGATCACCAAATTATAAAATCTCCTTTCCCGCACCTCCACCCCTTACTTTATGGTCTTCATCTGCCATTGATTGCAATATTTTTTTTTTACTCATTGAAAACTCATATATAGGGTAAAGCAAAATAATAAAAAAGATGTTTAAATTATGTAACTCAATTTTTATAATAATAAATTTGTGTGTGTGGTTGAATGCGTGTGAAGTTTTTTATGCGTGATTTTTTCTAATTATTATTATTATTATATATATATATATATATAATATATATATATATATATATATATATATATATATATATATATATATATATATATATATATGTATATATATATATATATATATATATATATATATATATATATATATATATATGTATGTATGTATATATATATATATATATATATATATATATATATATATATATATATATATATATATATATATAAATATATATATATATATATATATATATATATATATATATATGATATATATATATATTTATATATATATATATATATATATATATATATATATATATATATATACACATTAGATTTAATAATAGTGTTAATGCTATATGATGGGTTCAGGAAATATTGCCTAACCCACATTTTAAATTTTCTGGTGAGCCCTGGGGGTATTTTATGGGGGTAGCAGACCCCCATAAAAATACCCCCGGGGATCACCAGGAAATTTAAAAAAGTAGATTTTGATACGGAATTTAACACAAATTAATAATATGAAAACTGTTACTTGTAATCTAATTTAGTTTTTTAAACAAATATCTAGGGATAAATCGGCCTGGCAAGGCATCGGCCATTTAGTAGATACATCAGCATCGGTTGCCATCGGTTGATGCTGATTTTTTTAAGAACATCATTTTTTATTATTTGTTTTATATTGTAAGAAAACATATAATTGTGACAAATGCGAATGCAATCTATAAGCCTAAGTTATTATATAGGCATATCTGCGACCAATAAACTTTTCAAAATATTTTTGACATTTTTCTATCAGCGACTCCAACTTTTTTAGTGTGTTATCATAATTTAGAGTTCTAAATTATAAGAACACACTAAAAATTATTCGACTTATGGATAACTCTACAAAAACAGAAATTTAATATTGAGTTAATTTAAAAAAAATTTAACCAATTTAACAAATTTAAAAATAAAGTGTAAGATATTTATAGCGATAAATACTAAATAGTTTTTCACTAAACACAAAAGAAGGCGGAGCTCCTAAAGATTTTCTTGCTAAGAACGAGAGGTCTAAAATGTTATTATATTTGAAAATAATCCTATTATTATAATATAATAATCCTAAATAATCCTGAAATTATCCTATTGTAAATAAAAAAAACAGAATACTTATTAAAGTTTAGGGCCAATGCATCGGTATTGGCCAAAAGTAAGCATCGGTGCACTCCTACTTTAACAATTTTCTTCCGCGCTTGCTTTTGATTTTAAACGAAAAGCAATTAATCTATATTTGTTAGCGTCACACTAAATACTTATGCATATTGTCTTCTTTGTATCAAAAATATTCTATTTCAAATGCCCGTGCGAAGGAAAATGATTTTAAGGTATGTTTTACATTAAGTCATCATCTGAGGACGAAAAAAATTTCAAAACAATATTATCAGCAGGAAAAATGCTTAATAAAAAATTGCATTTATAGAAAAGGATTTGAAGGAAATTTCCATCTATCTTGGTGTTTTTCTTATCCTGCCATTACCTTTGGCTGAAGAAGAGAGATCCTTTACCAACCTAGCTCTGACAAATAAAGAGCTACAATAGGACAGGCATGTTTTAAAGACCGTCTCATCTTTTCAATCGAAACAGATCTGGAGAAGAAAGATAGGTACGATATTGTTAGTTCCAACTTTGCTGCTAAGAAAGCTCGTAAAATCTTGGTATAGTGTCAACAAAAATAACCGGAACATTATTTGTTAAAATTCGTTTTAATAAACATATTTAATTATGTTTTATTTGATAAAGTCGTTTAATTAAATAAGTAATTAATTGTTCATTACTTATTAATATTTATTAGAATCAAAAGTATTCACATTTTAATAAATAAATTTCAATAATATTTTGGAGTAAGCTCTGAAAGTGTATTGAAATGCTTTTTTCGAAAGTGACTAAGACATTCAAAAGTTAATTTAACATATGTTGCTATATAATAAATTAATGTTTGCAACTGTTTGCCTGAGTAACATGTCGTCAACTGAGAACCAAGAGGCTGTGTGTTCATATTTTGAGTTTTATCTGTTTATTCTCAATAGATTATCATCATTCAATGGGGCTTGTGTCCACCAAAAAATCTAGTCAAAAAGTCAGACCATATTGGAAATATTTGAATATTTAGCCAGACTTTCTGGCTGGATGTGTTTACAAATTAAAATTTAAACTCGATTTTCTTGGAAACACAAAAAATGAAGGTACGACCTCTTGGTTCTTAGCTGACGATGTATTCAGATAGATAAAGATGTAAATTTTGCAAGTCTTGCTATCCGACAAAGAACTATTACAACGTAACTTTATCATTAAAAATATTTTTGTCTAATATTTGGCAATTATTACAAAAATTATCGTAAATAAACGTTATTGCTAACCAATAAAGGATTCCAGTACATAAAGATGTAAAGTTTTCGGAAGTCTTGCCATCCGATAAAGAACCATTACGAAGTAATTTTCTCATTAAAAATATTTTTACCTAATATTTGCAAACAACATTTGGCAATTATTAAAAAGATTATCGTAAATAATATTTATTATTGACCAATTAAAATAAAAATAAATTGTTGAAAAAGTATCAAAATATGATAGAATTATTTTGTTGTATAACACTCTCAATCATGGAAGGCATATTTTTTTTTTTTTTTTTTTTCTATTTATTTCGTCATTTTACACATTTTACAATGTTATCTATAAATTTAAACAAATATATATAATTACAAGCTGACTGGGGCAAGTAGAAGTCAAAATGACTTATCATCAAGCCCCTTTGTTAACATTAAATGTTGAAAACATAGATCTGGGTGATAACATTCCAACACAAAACTGAAGATAAATATATTAAACTAGACGAACTGAAGATAAATATATTAAACTAGACGAAGAAATTTATATGAATTTGAAAAATTATATTTCAAATAAAGTGTATCCACCTGGTTACGATAAAGCACAAAAAAGACGACTGCGGCAAAAGGCTATTTCTTTTTTGATTGTAAAAGATTTTCTTTATCACAAGAGTAAGGGTGCACATAGCAAATTACGAAGAATTATTGTTAATAAAGATGAACAAAAAAATATAATATAGTCTTTGCACGATGGAATTATCGGCGGATGTCACTTCGGTCAAACCGCAACAATAGCTAAAGTAAATGATCGGTATTGGTGGCCTTGTATAGCAGCAAACGTCCAAGATTTTATACGTACGTGTGCACCTTGTCAAATTGTAAATCCTGTTAACGAACCAGGTTCTTCATCATTGCATCCTATTAAAGTGACGCACATTTTCCATAGATGGGGTATTGACCTTGTTGGTCCTCTTAAAGAGACAAAAAAAGGAAAAAAGTATATTTGTGTAGCTACTGAATATCTTACAAAATTGGTGGAAGTAAAAGCTATTCGAGAAAAAAATGCTATTAGTGTTCATGCATTTTTGATGAAACTTGTATTCAGATTTGGTGCATCTGACGTAATTTTACACGACCAAGGTAAAGAATTCAACAACCAGCTTGTCGACGATCTCTGTGAACAAATGAAAATAACAGTTGCCATGACATCTGCATACCATCCTCAGACTAATGGGTATGTACATATATATCCATATATATATAAATATATATATATATATATATATATATTTTTTTTTTTTTGAATATAAAGCATAAAAAACAGCTGCGTACAAACTAAATTTATTCTTCGTAATATTTCGATCTGCTTTTGCACAGATCGTCATCAGACGTAAAATATAATACAAAAAAAAAAAAAAAAAAAAAAAAAAAAAAAAATAAACTGTTACAAATATTACTAAAAAACGTCAAAGAAGACATTAAAAAGAAGCCATAAATGATTACATAATAACGTAAATATAAAACTAGCCAATATTATTTGACTCCTTTTTTTGGATAATTTTTTGAAACAGAGGTCTCCAACTGTTTGTAGAAATTTTAATGCCATTGTCACGGTTCAGAAGTATTGGAGCATTTTTTATTTCTTGGTATGTTGAGGCGTAATTAATTTCAAGTGATTCTCTAACTTTGCGTTGATCGTACTCTGATTTTATTGCTAGAGTTTTCGGATTTGACCAATCAAATATGCCATTACATTCTCGACCATGTTCGGTTGCACCAGATGCATCCCATTTACCTTTTAAATAGTTTTTTTGATGTTCAATGCATCTCGTTAAAATCTTCTTTTTTGTTTCGCCTATGTATATACTGCCACAAGAGCATGTGAGTTTGTAGACACCGGGATTGCTATTTGGAATTAACTTAGACATGTTGTTGCATAAGATGTTTTTTAACGTAGGTGGTGTAGTAAATATTATTCTGACGTTGTAAGGTTTAAGTTCTTTTCTTAGTTTTGGACCTATTCTTGGGAGCCATGGAAGTTTAACTGTATATTTAAATGTTTCTGTTTTATTATAATTTATTTTAGAAAGGTTGATTCTTTTCTGAATATAGTTCTTAGCAGTTGTTTCAAGCTTTAATCTATCGTGTCCATTTTCTGCAAACATATTTATTAAAAACTGTATTTCATCATCAAGATATATTTTGGAACAAATTTTAACGGCACGAGATAAAAAACCTTTAAAAACACCCATAACTATTTTTGGATTAACGTTTGATGTAGGTTTTATTTGTATATTAGTGATAGCCAACTTTCTATGGATTTTGAAGTTATAGTATGAGTTATTAGTATTGGTTACAGTTATATCCAAGAAGTTTAATTCCTTTTTATTGTTTTCTATGCTTTATATTCAAAAATATATATATATATATATATTCACGTACAACAAGATATGACATTGAAACATATATATATATATATATATATATATATATATATATATATATATATATATATATATATATATATATATATATATATATATATATTGGTATAATGGTTCAACCTATAAAATCGGGCAAATGGTACTTAATTACAACCGTCGTCGAGACACACGAATGGGTGACAAGCTTTCTGCGCGTTTTACAGGTCCTTTTAAAATCATAGACGAGTTAGGAAAAGGCGTTTACAGACTTCAACTTGGAGAAAAATTATAAAACAAGTTGTTAATGCTAGCAACTTAAAACTTTGGTTTCTACCTACATTAATTACTTCACCAACTTCTAATGTTGCATTGAAAGATGTTCATTTGAATCAAACGATAACAGAAATTTTAGATTCAGAAGATCCACCCCCACCAGTTGCATGGTGGATACAGGAACTAAATCTAAAACAAGATGATAAAGAAATTTTGGAATCTAATGAATGGCTAAATGACCGCATTATTGATGCTGTTAATACTATCGTTTGTCTTTACTTGGCAAATGAGGAACCATGCCAGTCAACACTACTTTTGCAAGGAATAGAAGGGTTTAAAGCTTTGCGTTATGACTCAATTAAAATTTTACATGATTTAAATCACTGGGTGTGTACAGCATGTTTTGATGGAGACGTTTATTTTGCAGACAGTCTTGGTGGATCTATATCAGAGTATGTCCGACGCCAAATGCGACAGTTATATGCAAGATTTGTAAACAAAAGTGGAAACCTCGCTATAAAAGTTGTACCTGTTCAGCACCAAACTAACGCGTATGACTGTGGAGTTTTTGCTGCTGCATTTGCCTTTACGTGGGCTTTAGGATTAGAAGATTTTTATTACAAGGAAGATGATATGCGAAAGCATTTGGCATCCTGCCTAGAAATTAAGATACCAATTGCCTTCTCAAGAAAATCAAGAAACAAACGCGGAAGAAAATCTCAAATAACAACAACTATCATTTAACTTTAAACTTTTTTTAATTGCAATGTATTTAATTAAAAAATGAAATATATTTACAACGTATACATTTTTCAATCATGTTGTTTATTTCGTTTTTCAGGCACTTTTCATAACATATACATGACTCGTACAAATCTAATTCTATTTGAATCTAATATGAGCAAAATGTGAGCTGTTGTTTTTCACAAACGGCCAAAATATTTAAAATATTTTTTTATAACCAATCTATTTGGTTGATCTTTTTAAAGTTCTTG
>NC_088931.1:3150000-3205000 GCF_038396675.1 Hydra vulgaris
TGCAGATGTTGTTCCAATTTTTAAAAGCGGCTGTAAACAAGATCCATGTAACTATCGGCCTATATCCTTACTCTCAAATATAGGTAAACTAATTGAAAAATTTATGTATAACAGGCTGCTCAGTTTTTTAAATCTATCAGATAGCTTATATAGTCTGCAATTTGGATTCCGACAGAAACACTCTACTAACCAAGCACTCATAGATATAACTGAAACCATACGTGAGGCTTTGGATCAAAAGCAACTTGCTGGTGGAGTATTTGTTGACCTGCAAAAAGCTTTTGATACTGTCAACCATGAAATTTTATTATCAAAACTGTATCATTATGGTGTAAGGGGAATTGCACTGAACTGGTTTAAGTCATATCTAAACCATCGTCCACAAAGTGTTACTATTGGTAATATCTCATCCACTACTAAGTTTACATCTATAGGTGTTCCTCAGGGTTCAACTCTGGGTCCGCTTCTTTTCCTTATCTACATAAATGATTTAAACACTTGTTTTAAATACTCAAAGGTGTATCATTTTGCTGATGACACTAACCTTCTGATTGTAGATAAGTCTTTAAAAAAGCTAAATAAGTGCCTAAATTATGACCTGGCATCACTGGTTCAATGGCTGCGATCAAACAAAATATCTTTGAATGTCAAAAAAACTGAATTAGTTTTATTTAAACCTCAAAGCAAAAAAATTTCCAAAAAACTTAATTTTAGAATTAGTGGTCAAAAACTAAATATTGTAGATAAAATAAAATATCTGGGCATATTATTAGATGAAAATCTTTTGTTCATTCAACAAATTAAGTCCATATTAAACAAATTAAGTCGAGCAAATGGAATGCTTACCAAAATAAGGCATTTTGTGAATTATGAAACCCTTGTGAATATTTGGCATGCTATTTTTAACTCCCACCTACGCTATGGTTGTCAGATATGGGGGCAAAGTCCATCCATTTATAAAAAAAACCTTACAAATCTCCAAAATAAATCTTTAAGAATAATTCACTTTCAACCTAACAGTTTTTGTTCTGACATACTGTATAATCTTTCTAAAATTTTAAAGCTTGACGAACTTATCTACTTATCAAACTGTGTTCTTGTATGGGACATTGTCCACCATAATACGCCTAGCTGCTTCACTAGCTATTTTAAATTCACAAATGATGTTCATAGTTATAAACTTTGGTCTGTATCTTATTGTAGTCTTTCTATGCCTTTAAAACAAACACACAAGTATGGCATAAAGTCAATCAAGTATCAATCAATTCTATGTTGGAACTCTCTTCCTGTTGAAACTAAAAAAATATTCTCCAAAATATCAAATAGAAATGCCTTTATAACCCATGTAAAAAAATTTATCTTCAGTAAAAATTATCAATGAACTATAAGTTATGCAATCACCCCCTAGTTATTCTCTATAACTAAATTTTTAATATAATAAAAGTAACATAGAAATAAATAAAAATATCTCATAAATAAAAATAAAAATAAGAATAAAAATATAAAACCAAAAATAGAAATAAAAATATAAAACCCATAAAATAGAAATAAAAATATAAAACTCATAAAATAAGAATAAAATAAAAATAAAAACATAAAACTAAAAATAAAACATAAAAATATATAAATGTTCATTTAGTCACAATCAAGTACCCTCATTTTCATCATCCTGTAAAGTTATATGGCTCTAAAAATTGTGGCACTACTAAACCATATAACATGTAATAAATAAACAATAAACTATTTTCTATGCAATCGTCCCGCTTAATTCTCTATAACAATTTTTTTTTTTTCTTTTTCTTTAATTCATATTCAATTTTTCTATGCTTGAAAAATGCTGGATCACAACAAAACTCCTATGACTTCTACTTCTTTGACTCTTCTTCCTTTCTTTCCTTCTTTTTACTGTTATATTTTTTGTTATTGATATTGTTATGATTTTTATATTTTATATATATATATACATTTTTTTTTTGCATTATCCTTATGATAATCACTATAATATATATAGATAAATATATAGTAAAATACATACCTATATATAGTAAAATATATAGATAGTACTTATTATATTATTGTATTTAATATTATTATTACTATTTATTACTATTATTATTACTATTTATTTTTATTTATTTTTTATTACTTATTATTATTATCATTATTATTATGCTATATTTATACCATCATAGGTCTTTACGCGTCATCAGTTTATAACTGTTTGTAAATGTCCCGCACGATTGTATATATACAGTTATTATTAAAGTGAAAATATATTGATTTGATTTTGATTTGATTTGATTTGATTCAACGCTCACTAAATATTTATATATTATGTATTTAAATATATATAATAGTAAATATATTTTAAATAAATTTTAAAATAGAATACTTACACAATTTTGTAGATAAAATTAAAAGTTAAATTATTTAAAGCGCGTATTATAGGGTGTTAATGTATTTCAGTGGGGGTTAGAAATACTCAAGCCCCCGGTTAATCCATTTCGCAATATTTTAAAATATTTTAACTCCCGGGGTTAATTTATTTCGAAATAGATTAACCGGGGAGTTAGAATGTTTTAACCGGGAGTTAACTTTTTTGGGAGTTAATCTATTTCGCGTCACCGGATTGTTTTCTTGACGCCCTGCAAAGAAACTGCTGATTTCATTAAAAAACCAGAAGAAAAGACCTGTTTGCTACATCTCATATTGACTGGAATGTGAAAAATGGCGAACTGTCCTGTTCAGTGATGAATCGAAGTTCAACATCATTGGGAGCGATGGCATTTGCCGTGTACGTCGACCGGCCTGAAAACGCCTCGATTTACGTTACTGCCCTATGACCGTGAAGCATGGTGGAGGCAATGTAATGGTCTGGGGGTGTTTCTGCTAACAGTCTAGGTCCAATACATCAAAACGATAGAATAATGGACCGTTTCATTTATAAAAATATCCTGAAAGATGTTATGTTACCTCATGCTGAATGAAATATGCCAATAAAATGGGCTTTTCAGCAAGACAACGATCCGAAACACACTGCAAAAGTAGTCAGGCAGTGGTTTCAAGTCAACCACCTATCGGTGATGGATCGGCCGCCTCAATCTCCGGATCTTGACCCTATCGAGAACCTGTGGGAGATCGTCAATTGCAGAATTAATCGTGAAGATGTTCGTAATAAGGATCAACTGTTTGAACAAATCCAAAAGGCCCGGGCAGCGATTCCACAAGGTTTCATTGATCACCTGATCGAATCTATGCCTCGAAGATGCAAGGCTGTGATCGACAACAAAGGATTCGCCACGAAATATTGATAGCGAAATACAGCTTGGTCAGCATTTTGTTGAGTTGCACTTGTTTTGTCCAGAAGGAAATCAACTTTTTTTAATACTTTTGATTAATTTATTAATTTTCGTGTACAAATAATGAACTTTTTGATGAATAAAACTTGAAGAACTTTGTCTCTAAACAGTTACATAGTTATTTCTCTAAATTGAAAAAATGCAGCACTTTTATATAAAGAAACTAAAATTAGCATTATTTGGTTGCACTCGTTTTGTCCGATACTGTATATAATACTAGTTGTCCGCTCGCTAAAATTTTCGTTTATAAACATGTTTTCCTTCCATAGTTTCTTTTTTTTTTGGATTTTTTGAGATCTTTAAAATTGAGAAACTTGACAACAATAGCTTGCTTTCTACGCTTACCTTTTTAGTGTTCTTTTTTTCCAGCACGATGTGCTTTTTCAATTTGTATACCTTCTTTAACATCCAGTTTGTCTCTCAATAGATTCTTAATCAATTCTTCGCTTTTCGCCCATGTTTCGCCTTCGGTTTCCTCAATACCCTCAAATCCTCGTTTATATATTTTTGATATAGTTGACTCTGTGCATTTTTTTAAGTATTGTTTAATGTTTCTTTTATTGTGTTGTATTGTTCACTGACAAACTTGGTAGTTTTATTTGTCTAATTAAGTTCAAGTTTTAATTCTTTGTTTTCATCTTTTATAACAATAAGTTCGCTTTCTAGTTTTTGTATACGATCACTAAAGATTTTTATTATTGTATTTTCATGAATTTCTAATAAATCCTTTACTTGACTTAGGTGAATTTGTTTGCCATTATTTAAAAGTAAGTTTATTATAAAGATTACAAAGATATAAATGGATATAGATGAGAACGTTCGCAAAACTAGAGCATACCTTCTACAGCTGCCATGTTTGCCGCAAAAAAGGAATACAAGATCTTGTTATCTATTTACAACAATAGTTTTTGTTAATAAAAGATCTTGTTATCTATTTACAATGTGCGTTTTTGAACTTAGTAGATTTTTTTGTCGGAAATTAATTTTGATAGATAAGAGAATGAAGCCGGCAGTTCTTTAATTATTCTTTAATTTAATTCTTTGCCGACTGCCTTCAAAACATTTAAAAAAACAAACTGAAATGCGTCAAACGCCGAATGGCTGACTTTATTCTTTAAAAACTACTAAAACTTAAAAATCGTTTTTGTTGGGGAAGGACACTAACCCTTAAAACCGCCCTGGCGGTCATTCACCTATTTTTGCATTGGTGAAAAGCTATTGGCAATATTTAAGCACTCCCACAAAAAATATATCAAGAGTTGAAAGTTATAAGTCACAACCACAAAATCACATCAACCACATCAACCACAAATTTACAATTGATTTTATTTTGTACCTTAACATTTTAATTTTTCAAAACGAAAGTTATAAAGTCTTATTGCAACTTATTGTGCAAATTTATTTTTATATATTTATTTTTTAATTTTTTTTCCTACAAATTTGTAAATTCACTTTTTTTTTGAATTATTTCATTATTTTAAATTAAATTTAATAAATATTGTTTGCTATATTAAAAAATGGATAATTTAAATCAAAGTGTTTAAAATTTTTGATATTTTCATACTCCTACAAACTAATTTTTTTTTTTTTATTCCCTTTTTTCTTTCTTGTTGAAACGATAAACTTTTTGTTTATCGTTTCAACAAGAAAGTCTTTTTTTATGCACATTGGTAACAATTATATGCTAAACATAATTATTTATCGTTTACGGAATCATAAAAATAATTTTTTTTTTACCAAAATGGTAAAAAACATATACCGAAGGTTTTCTTTGTTTTTGTGTTTCTTAAATCAGTTTGCTTTTCTTTATACTTTCGTTTCAAATCGATTACATCCGAATATTGCCTAATAGTGTTCTTTTATCTTTTTTAGTTTACCTTTTAGTATTCACTTAATTAATTTGGTCCGTGCGGTGGGTTATGATGCTCAATGGGCTGAATTTTTCTTTTACTGATCCTGGTATGTGCGGCATTTAGTAGGAGAAGGATAAACTACAGTACCAAACCAAAACGTTTGGCTAGTAAACAATTCATACATTACTATCGTGACTTAAAGATGATAACTGTTAAATTGTGGAGTATTGGCGAACTGCTCAAACAAAAAATTAATACTTTCCTCAAAAAGTTATAACATAGAGTGAAAACGATTAAAATACGTCATTTTTCTAGGAACACTCCTAGTTACTTAATTTTTAATTACCACGTGAATTTAATTAGATACCACGTGAATTTAATTAGATACCACGTGAATTTAATTAGGTACCACGTGAATTTAATTAAAATTTATACAAAGTATAAAAGTTATTATACATATAAATTGTTAAGATTAAAAAATCCTTTTACAACTAGAAAATATAAATAAACAAAAATTTTACAAGTATTTAATTTAATAAATAAAAAGAAAGCGGACACTCGCTGAAAAAGAAGAACTTGCGAGAAGCGGTTCTCAATGAAGACCATCAAGTATTCATCGAGAATCGCTCGTAAATGTAAAAATCTCAAAAAATCAAATGGATACATACATGGTCAAGTGTATAAAACATAGGAAAAACTTAAATGCATTTGTATACATATTCAGTTGCATCACTGCATAAAAAATAAAAAAGTAAATTATTCAACGTTTAAAAATACAAAAATATATCATCAATCGACAAAATGAATTCCTTAAACTTTATTTTGAATTAGAGGTAACTCCGTTCCAAAGAAAAATGTTTTAAAACTATTTTATTCCAAAGTGAAGTTAGTAGCAGTGGTTAGAGTTCTGGCTCAGAACCCAGTGGTCCCGGGTTCGACGCCGACTCCAGCCCAATAAGCGACATTGGTAAAGAAGGAGGCGCAAACCTCGAGTTAAATGCTCTTCCGCGGAGCTCCGCGATAATACCGTAAGGAATTTTGGGAGCACCTAAAAAATAAAATAAAAAGTTCCAGAGTTTCTCTCTCCTTTAGATTTTTAAAAGTATTGATAAACTTTAAATTATTGGTAATAATTGATTGGTAAACTTTAAATTATTATAATTACGCAAGTAATTATCATAATTTAAAGATAAATGAAGAACTTATAAGTTCTCAGTATCCAAAAGAATATCTCAGTATCCACGTTCTTTATTTATTCATTTTTTATTTGATTGTTTTTAAATATCTTCATTTGTAATTTTTCTCTTGCATACCTGTATTTGTATCTTAAACATTGTAATGAAGAACTAAAAAAAAAAATTTAATGATGTTGTTTGAAAACGTCATAAGCAATCAAAGCATTTCCAAAAAAAAAAAACAAACTCGTAAACAACCTTTAAACTAAGTTTGTCGTTATTTTTTTATGTTCTGTTTTTTAAGTTCTATTTTTATGTTCTGTTTTTGGAAACGAATCATAAATTTCTATATAAGAATTGAATTAATAAAGGCACAGATAATAACTAGTATTTTTGCTGGATTTTTGTCATCCAGCTAGTTACCATACCGACGTCCATCTCAGACGTTAAAATTACAAAAAGGTAAACTTAAAAATTATAAATTTAAGTTATAAAATTATTAATAAATTCTACAATTTTTAAAAACAAATTCTTCAATTTACATAGATTGAAAAAGGGACTCATAATAAATGCAGTAAAACTAAAGCAATGAAATAAAACGTTTATTAATAAAAAATACTACAACACAAAATAGAGTCCTGGAGAGATATAAGATTATTCTTGCCTAAAAATTGTTGTATAAAAACGTAACAAACTTATATTTAAACGGGTAAGCAAAAAATAAGGTTCAAACAAGTAGTAGAGATTGTCTAAAACTTTGGTCTTTATATCTTGTATCGAGGTATACAAAAAACGATAAACTCAAGTGAAATTTTTCTTGATAGTTCAAACAGTTGTTAAAAGTTATAAGGTCAAACTTTTAGAGAGTAATCCACTTTGATTACAGCTTTCAAATGTTACAAGCTACATTTCAGATATATTTTTTTTAAACGCAAAGCGTCATTTTGCCGCTGGAATAGTTATACCACCAAGACTGTATCACGATTTTAAACAATTTTCGGATTCATCCTCCTCCAGCAAGTCTATTATACCTCCTTGCTTTCCTAAATTAATGGAGATAAACAAATGACCATAAACAATGAAAAAAAAAATTATTAAGTTTTCGAGAGCAACTTGGGATTTATTTTTTTATTTTTTTTTATTTTTTTAATTAAGGTTTTACAATAAATTGTGTAGGCATAAACTGCCTGTCAACCTAATTATATAATACTTGACAATTACAGAGTTTGTATAACTAATAGAAAATAAAATGTGGATTAGTCATAGAGAAGCCATTCATTTTTTAGATGATTGTCTAGAAGCAGTTTAAACGTTTTTAAAGATAACGCTGATACAATGTGATTAGGAAGAGAGTTCCATTTATTTATTATTCTTAGAGAAAAAAAATTCATACGTAAATTTAATCGCGAAGATTGTTTTTTTAGTTTATATATATGACCACGAGTAATAAATTTACTATCTATTTCAAAAAGACTTCTGTCACTATTGTTGTTTTTGCACCATTTGTAGACGTTGATTAGGTCTGCACGAAGTAGCCTGTATTTTACAGTTGTCATAATTAATGCCAACAATCTTTGTTCATACGGTAGATCCTGTAATCCATTGATTCGTTTCGAAGCTCTTCTTAACACATTTTCTAGTTGCCGTTTGTCTTTGAGAAGTCCAGGGTTACAGATTGATCCACAGTATTCTAGGTGAGGGCGGACTAGTGCTGAAAATAGTTTTTTGAAGGATAATAAGTCTGGATATGATGTAAATGTTCTTTTTATTATTCCTATTATTTGTGTGGCTTTGTTGACTTGAATAGTTGTGTGTTTGGAAAATAATAAGTTCGAATCTATGTGAACACCTAAATCTCGTTCGCAATTTGTGGTTTTAATGTTTACTCTTATATTTTTTTCTGGATCATGCTATGGATCATTACTAATATTAAAAGGCACGTTATTCCGTTGTTTTATAAACGAGGGTAATAGGAAACCAATTGCAAAATACCAAAAACAGGAATACTGGTCAATTTTTTTGATTTAAGTACCAGTACTTAAATCAAATAAGGTTTAAATACCGGTGTTTCAGTATTTAACTATTATTTTTAATCATTGTTTCAAAAAAATTTTTGTATATCTTTCATTTACTTTTCTAAATTTATTTACAACATCTTAAATTTTAAATATACAAAAAGTCGTAAGTTGGTTATTTCTTAATATCTTTTATTCTATTTTAAAAGTTTAAATGGTTGCGCGGGTAAAAAACCAAAATGAAAATGAAAGACGTCAAACTCAGAGTTTAACTCATTAAATCTTACTTATTAAAATCGATGAAACAATGGCAGACGTTAACATTACTACAACGTAAGTCAATGTTTTTGTTTGCAGTTAAATTTATATATATATATATATATAATATATATATATATATATACATATATATATATATATATATATATATATATATATATATATATATATATATATATATATATATTTATATATATATATATATATATAGCAAAAAATCTAATTTGAGCAGTTTTGATGAAATTAGTTCTAATGATGAACGTGGAAATATTACAGGTAATGTTATAACATCAATGTTTTCATATATATTTAGTTCCAAAATATATTTAAATAACACTTCAAAAATTAATAAATACTAAATCTGTTTTTCTATAAATATTGTATTTGCTGTTGTTTTTTTTTTTTAATTTATTGATAATACATTCTCATTTTGTTGACAAAAATTCACTCAAGCATCTTCAACACCAATATCATACTATTTTATTCAATGTTTTAATGTGCACTCTTTTTTATAAGATACACCTAAAATAGTTTTTATAATCATTATATTCATGATTAGCATTCTCTCAGTTCACTAAATGCATAATCAGCATTCTCATGCATTCTCAGTTTACTGAAAGCTGAGAACGCATGAGAATGCTGATCAAATTTGACGTAATTTTTATAGAAGGAAAAAGATAAGTTATTTATCACTGTAAATCGCACAAATTAAACTGTGTGAAAAAATATTAGTTGGCAGCTACATTTGTTGTCTAAAGTGTAAGCAAGGATTTTAGAATAACAGTTAAGCTGAAGTTTATTGGCTGACTTTATAAATAAATTATTTTTATATTACACGTTTGTATAACATGCCACGTTCAATTTTTTTGTTCAATTTTGTTTGTTTTAATGTAGTTTTTAATAAAGTTATTAGTCACACTCCAAAATTCATGAATATTTTAGTTTTAGAAATGATCACAAAAAATCGCAATGTTCTATGGGAAGATTAATTTGTTCAAGATCGGCAAAGGTTAAAAAAAGTAAGTAAACGTAACGGTAAAAAATAAAGTAAAAGTAAAAGAAAAAAAAAAACAAAAAAAGTAAAAAATAAAGGAAAAGTAAAAAGAAAGGAGAAAAAAAAAGTAAAGACTAGATAAGGATAAAAAAAAATATTTGTAAAGGTTTTAACAACTTAACACTTCAAAAGTGGTGTAAAATCTTTTTTTTTACTTGTAGTTATTAATATGAAATAAAAATGAATGTTATTTTATCGATTGTTTCTTTTAGATGGGTAATCACAGTTTTCATAGAATCTCATTATGAAAGATGCAAAAAAATTTATGTGTCCTGCAAAATTAGTTATGAAAGAAATATTATAATTTCCTGGTTTCAAAGTTTGAGTAACTAAATTAAACTTAACATCACTGTTGTACTTTTATTATGTATGATGCAATCAGTGTTGAACAGGCTTATTCTGCAATTACCATAAGAAGTGCTGGATTGAATTTGTAGGTCCCAAATGTTAGTGGAAGAATATACCGTTTTTAGAAAAAAGATGTACTTCCATTAAATTAGGGTTAAGGTTTAACTTTCACGCTAAAAACCACTAGAAGTTCAGTTTTAGCCCTATTTGATTTTACATCATTATGTTTAATAATTTTTAAATTTAGGTATCTAAGCATTCAGAATAGCAAAAAAAAAGCATTAAAACTATTAGAAAAAAAAATTAAAAAACTTATTTTTAAATAAAGCACCTTATATTTAAACAATTTTTGTAGCTACTGATGATTTATTATATAAACATTCTAATGGAAATTTAAGAAAGAAAATGTATTCTATGGAAATTTAAGAAAATGTATCCTATGAAAATTTAAGAAAGAAAATGTATCCTATGCAAAAAAAAGTTAGAAACAAATTTTAAAAATAGGTTGAAGAATATGTTATAGAAGGAATATACAATACAGTCGAAATATAGCGCCTTTTTTGTTTAACAGAAAAGAATACCTTAAAATCTCAAAAGGATACTTATAGTCTTAAATAAAGCAAGCTTAAGAAGTTTAGCTTAAAAAAACCAGCATGCCAAACTTTATCGAAAGCTTTAGGTATGTCAAGACCAATAGCCCTAGTCATACCGCCTTCATCTAATGCACAATAGAATTCTTCAGTCACAGCAGTTAGCAGATTAGATTAGGTAAAGATTTATTAGAACAAGTTTCAAAATTACATATTCTAAAGGAAACATAGGTCCAATAAATGGACAATGACAATATGCCCCAACATTAGTATAAAAAAATCTACATATTGAACAAATATACAGTCTATAATGCAAACATTCAAGATTTCATTCATTCACTTACTTTATAGAAGCAGTGTTTATCAAATTTGTACAACTTTATTTTATTTTTGAACATACAAATGTTATAAGCGTTTACAGCTTCTGATGTTAGATCATTTCATATATTTACAACTCGTTGAGAAAAACAATATTTGTAAATGTCAAGTCGACATCTGCATGCAAATCTTATAAGTATGACCATGGGTATATTTATTATTGATCATTTCAAAAAACAAACTTCTATACAAACCAAATTATGCATAATATTGAGATAACCATGGGTATATTTATTATTGATCATTTCAAAAAACAAAATCTATACAAACCAAATTATGCATAATTTTAAAACATATTACTAAAACATTTTTTAAACGTCTGAGCTCCAGAGAATCCAAACAAAGCAGATGTGAACGCCCTGAGAATCCAAACAAAGCAGCTGTAAATGGCTATAATAGCTTTAACAACTAAGATAAGCAATTTCTTTTGTAAATCTTATTTGAATATTTTTAATAGACTTAATTAACATAGTTTCGCGAGACGACCAAACTGGAAAGCAATGTTCAATAATTGGTCTTATATAAGTGGTTAATGCACCTAATAATATACTAGGATTGTGAGTTTTAAATCATGTTAAGATTAGGTACGCTCTAGTATTTTCTACATGAATGACTATTTTTGCGGGATTTGAAATTGCGGACATTCGAGATTGTTTACTACAGATGATAAGTCATTAATAAATAATATGAACAAAGTTGGCCCTAGCACACAACCTTGAGGTACACCACTAACGAAATGCAGAGATCCAGTTTAAAAGGTTACCACGTATATTGTATAATGAAAGTTTAAATAATAGTTTTGAATGAGATAAGGAATCTAAAGATTCTAAAAGATTCGCACATGTAGAATGTTTATTGAGGAAACCATGCTGAGTAAGAAATATTATGTTATAATTGTTTAGATATTAAATAATATGTGAGTTGCTAATTGTTTCCATGGTTCGACAACAAGTACAAGTTAAAGAGGTGGGTCTATAGCTGTTAGGATCAAATGTAGATCCGTTTTTAAAAATTGCTTGGCGCCAGCAATTAGGTAAAGTGTTTTATGTAAAACTAGCCTCAAAAATATATGAAAGAGGAAAACATAAAACATGAGCTAACTTTTTAAGAATTACATTTAGTAAACCGTCAGAACCGTACGAGGTACCAGGATTAATTCCCATTAAGTTTTTATATACTGACTCCACGGAAAAATAAACCGTGTCAATACTTATTGTATCAATAGATTAACTGACAATATCAGGAGAATAGCTATTATCGTCCGTGAAAACACTTCCAAAGTGAATATTAAACACGTTAGCAATTTCTATATTACTGGAAGTGACCTTGCCAAATTTCTGTGTCCAAATTAATAATAATTGTCTATTAAGTGGTAGTGCTTATATATTTTATTAACATAATTATAAAACTTGCTAATGTTATTTCCCTCTATTAGGTTTAATTCAACTTTTAATTGGTAATTAGATATGATTTGTTTGCAATTCCTGGCGTACTGTTTGTATGCTGATTTGTTATAAATATTTTTATTATTCGTCCAACTTATCCGTAAAAATGCTTTGCGGCTTAAGATTTTTTTTATGTGTTTTGAATAGTGATTACTCCTTTTGCTATAACACTTTTTCCTGATAGGTACAAGCTCATTAAAATCAGTACCAAAAGCCTTAAAAAAATGCTCCAGTATTTTTGATAAATATAACTCAAGGCCCTTAACATCAGCATTAGGAAAGTTGCAGAAAGATTTTGATTTATTTTATACTGGTTGAAATTGTTCGTATTTATAGAAAATTGGACTGTGTTTTGGTCGCTAGTACTAAAGGACACTCGACAGATATATAAATATAAGAGAAAAGTTATTAGAAAATAACCGAGTTTGTTTACCAAATTTATGAATATACTATGACACATTTCGTTTTGCAAAACATTGCTTGACCAATCTATTTTAGGTAAGTTGAAGTCACCAACAATAAGAAATCATAAATTCAAAATAAGCAACATCTGTTACTGTATGAAAAGGTGGACGATAGCAAGTTATTAGACGGAGTTCCTGAGATCCAAAAATCATATCAACACAGATGATATCAAGATCAGTTTGCTTAACCTGTTCTTGTTTTACCTTAATGTCATTTCTACAGTAAATTGCGAATCCTCCGCCATTTTTAATACTGTGTTTGCAATAAATTGAGTAATCTTTTGGAGACAAAATAGTGTTAGAAACTTTATTATTGAAAAATGTTTCACAAACGCAGATTACAGCAGGTTTTGTTGCCTCGGCATATAAATAAAACTCAAAAAGTTTATTGGCAAGGCTTCTTGCGTTGAAAAGACGGAAAGAAAACTTTTTCTTTAAACTTTTTTGTTTTTTTTGAATTTTCAGTCATTATTTCAATTTTTCAGTCAGACGTAGAACGTGAAGATCGAAAACCAAATTAATTGTTATAGGGTAAGTTATATGAGTCAAGATGGGAATTTAGAAATTTGTTAATCAAAGACTCAAAGGCCTTGCTAATAATAGGGAGAAGTATGGTTGTACGATAGTTAAGAGGATCAATGTTATTTTCAATTGCTATGATCAATTTCTATTTTCTTGCTGACTAAAAAATAAGATTCAGTCAAGCATTAAATAGTTTAGAGAGAATTAAAAAGAGTTATGGGAAATAATTTTGTAAGACTATGCTTGAAATGTTGTCTAAACTACAAGGCGTAGAAGAGTTTAATGAAGAAAAGAATTTTGCAAAGAAAGCCGGAGTGATTTGGATGTCTAACAACAGGTAAACTGTTTAACTGAAAAGACAGGACGAGTATGATCATTAGATTCAGGAGTCGAATTAGAAGAAAGATTCTTTGCAAATAGTTCTGCTTTATTCTCTGGAGAGGTAATAAGATTATACTCTTGAATTAGAGATCAAATATTGGACTTATATTTGTTAATGACACTGTTGAAGATTTTTTCAAAATCTTTTGAGCCTAACGAGATAAGGTACGAGATTCGTTAAACTGGTAATAATTAAGATCAGCATCAGGCTGCACCTTTTTACATTGATCTTTTTAAACCTGATCTTATTTATTAATTATATATATTTATATATATTTGCACCAGTTTTAAACTTGTATGTATTTTTTAATAAGTATATACTCCTTAAATTTAAAATCTATTTTGTATTTTTTTGTGGCGTCAAAACCTAGTAGCAATGTTCCGGTTATACCTTTTCAAAATACTTTATAAATGCTCAATTAAGCGATTATATAATATAAACCACACATGATTTAAACTTGTTTTTTTGTGGGCAATTGTTTTTCGTTTTGTAATATATACGGTTAGTTCATTTTTCTTTATATAATACCAATATATCGTTAGAGTTAAGCAAATATAACGGATAAAAATAACCCCAAAATAACACTAATATAACGCCACATATAACGCAAATCTAACAATAATATAACGCCATTAAAGAGTTTTATATGCTCAACTATGGCATTATATTTTTATTTTATTTTGACGTCAGTTTTTTAAGTGTGTAATACTTGGTAAACCTTTCCCAGGAGGGCATTTGGGGTGTCCCAAAAAATGATAAAAATTTAAAAATCAAGAGACTATACCTTTTAAACTACGTGATTTAGTAGAAATATAAAAAATTTTGATCCATAGTTAGCAACTTTGCTAGATGTGTAATTATAAATTCAGAGAGGTTTATATTTTTTTACGGTTTACGCGCGTATTACTTAGAGAACAATACTTCAATGGATATAAAAAGTTCCAACTTTCAAATTTATTTCGCAGAATTAAATATTCAAATTAACAACCGTTACAGTGAGAAAAAATGAATCACAATGTTAAAAACGTTTTTTTAATTAAATTAAAGGCATAGGAAAACAGTTAAAGTATATGCTTTTGTGAGTAGATCTTTTGGCATTTTGGCTTGTAATTTTTTTCTATGATCTTTTGCAACAAGCATTATATTTTTCCTTCAATCATCATTTGTAGATGCCTTCACAAAGTCTTGTATAAGCTTGATGTTTCTTTCTGGGCAGTCGTTAGTAGTACAGAGATACTTAACAAATAAACAGAACTTACAAAAACTTTCAGTATCATCCCAAGACTTTACTTCACCGTCAACCTATTGTTCAACTTCGCTTTTTGAAATTCCAATAATATTAAAAAGATACCAAGACTCTGGGTCAACCAGAAGAGATTGCGTTATTTTGGAATCAAGAACTGGAATGATTTGAGGATGCCCAATATGGAATGTAGGCACAGGAAATTTAAGTACGTTATTAATCATTTTTATTTTATCATTGTCTTCAACGTCACGATCTCCAATTGCTAACACAACAAGCTGAGGAGTTAATTACCAAGAGTGTAGTTTTATACTCTTTGTTAAAAACTGTCTAAAACTGGTCGTAGTATTGCTCTTGTATTTTAAGACTTGCCCTGAAAGCGTAAGTCTTAAAATACAAGTATTTAAGTAAACGTGTACCGTAAACCGGGGTAACTTTGTATCAGTTTTGATAAAGAAGATAACTATTTGAAAAAAAAGGAACGTTTTTGATGCTCAAAGTTGTGCATTACCAATGTCATTTAATTAGTAAAATAGTGCATTAATTGTATTCACAAAATCCAAGATTTTATGGAAATAATAGGATGGTCAATGTTACTCGGCAATGGGGTAACTTTGTCATAGTAAATTGTTTTTTTTAGCACCGGATGTAAATTATGTAATTTAAACATTTAAATATTTCAAAAAGGGGTACCTAATATATGTCAAGAAATTAAAAAAGGGACAATAAAAATAAATATGAACAGTATTAAAGAAACATATTAGCTAAAATAATTCTTTTTTGTTATTTTTTTATTAAATGTCAGAAATAGCAAAAAATAAGGGAGTGCTAAAGAATAAACAAACAATTTGTAACATAAACTCTGTTTTTATTTTAAAAAATTTAGGCATCTCTTCAGTAATCTATCATAAATTTAATAGAGACTGATTCACCTTCAAATGCTGTTTCTGTTTCACTATCGTATTCTACAGAAATAGATTTTCCTGGTTCAATTTTAAGTCTTTTTTTGGATACATTTTTTTTTTAACTTTTACTTTGTGTAACATCTTTCTTATCACACCTACATTTTCTTTCTCATTTAATATCTCTAAAAGACTCTGGTCTAAAGCTTTACGAGGACTCAAGACGTTTTCACTTATAATAATAATTTAATACACACAGCATTAGGATTAAATGGCACCAAACCAGAAGCTCTAAATCCACTTATTAAATTTTTTCTTGAACATTCATTAATGGATGTCATTAAATCATTCAGCTACTTAGAGAAATCTACTTTTAGTAACGTTGCAAATTTTTTACTACGAGAAGTAAGTTTCCAATCCAGAAGTATACTTCTTCATGCTTTTTTTAATGGTGCAAAGAATGCAACATCAAGAGGTTAAAGCATATGGGCTTGAATTGGGCAGAAGGCATACGAATCTAATGTTTTTCACAAGAATGAATAACTTTATGACTTAAATGGGAAGAGAGATTGTTACCTATAAATACTTTTTTCCCAGTTTGTTTCTTAACGCGTGGCAATAATGTTCGAAAAAACCAATCATCAAAAGTAACTTCATCAAACCAGCCAGATTAGATTCTATTAAAACGAGAATTTTTTGGACCATCTTTTATCCATAAATCGTATAAATGCGTGCTTTTAAAAACTGTGTATGGTGGAATAATTTCTCCAACACCATTTCCACAAAACATTACAGAGAAACAAGCCTTACTGCTATTCATTATTCTCACAAGGTACTTAGTTCCACGCTTCATAACAACTTTTTTATTTCCAGGGTCATCACACAAATTTGTTTCATCATAATTCCAAATGTTACAAGGTGGAATTCCTACTAGCTCAAGTCTAATATTGTCAAAATAAATTTTTAATTGTTCTTTATTTATAGTTTACTTTTAATATTTGATGCAATTCTATGGGTTAACGGTGAACGTTTCATATAACTTGAGACCCAATCATAACCAGGAACATTGTTTTTAAATATTTTTACAGTACGATTTTGCGATTTTAAATAACCAACTACTAACATTTTAACATCAAGTTTATTTAATGGAAATCCCCAATCACACATAACCTTGATTCTAGATCAAAATAACTGCTCCTCATCATGAGTAAATATGGTTGGTGCACCAATGCATTTTTTATGCTTTGACTTCATTTTGTTATGTATAGTGCTTCTTGGTATACTGAACCTTTTAAAGGCTTGACGAATAGACATACCTTCATTAACTGCATCCATACACTCTTTCAAAAGAATGGTATTAGAACAAGTGTTGTATGCACGTTTTCCAACACTATGCTTGTTTATATTTACGAGGCATTATGCTTTAAACAAAAGTAAATATAAACAACACAAGCAAACTGCGATGCAGTAGTTTATTAAACTATTATATAATTTGATTAAATTGAAATTAAATTTAAAAATAAGAGTCTATAAATTTTAATTTTGTTATAAAGTTAATAAAATTATGATTTAGCAACAACAACAACAATTAGTTTAACAAGAAAATATATATTTTTTTAAAATCCTAAAATACATTCATGCTAAAAACTATTTTTCAAAATAAATTATTTGGATAACATGCTTAAAAAAAATATTATAGTTATAATAAATAACGATCAGACTACTTAAAAATGAATAGTACTTACTTGACCAAAGTTAACCCAAAAGAGTATAAACCTACTTTGCAACTTTGCAACTTTGACTACCCTGTAAAAAAACCAGAATGTTGTTACATGAACCAAAAATCTTTTTTTTGAGCATTTGCATCAAACTTCAGATCAAAATTTAAGCAAGAAAGATTGCAATTACAAATAAAACAAAAATAGCAAAACATTACTTAACTGTTTAAAAGTTACAGATGTTTAATTAAATTTTTAAAAAAATGGCCTAAGTTACCCCGGTGGCCGAAGTTTTTGGCCACGGTATTTAAAATAATTAGTATTGATATTAATGTTACTTATAATGGTCACAATCGATTTATTTCCACAAATATAATCCAAAATGACTAATGTTTGCATTACCTTTTTTTTTGTCCGTGCGCGATTTTGGTTTAAACTACTCTTGCGGAGCAAAGATAAATCGTAGAATGCTGCAACTTTGTCATAATCTTTAAGGATGCCCTTTATAATTATCTATAAAAAACAAAGTACCTGTCAATGATATATTTTCAGAGAGAATAGGGTTCATTTATGAATTTTTTTTTTTGCTTCTTTCTGTTCCATGTGTGACTCCATTAAAAAATTAATTTATTCAATAATGAAGCAACCCATAGCTACCATACTTTGTGTGTATATAAATAGGTTTCATTAAAATAAAAAGTAAGTCTGTGATTACAAATTGCATTATTTTCAAAATAAATAATGCAACAGGTGCATTCTTCCGTGCGTGGTTTTTTGGAAATGCCCTAATGTAACATTATATTCAAATAGTCGTTTGAATATTCTAATTTTAGTTCCTAAAATACTTTTTTGTAGCTGTTTATACTTTTTATTCACAGTAGTACCAGTCTTTACATTCCTGGAAGTCTTTCAATAATGAAACTGTTGTAATCAATAATAAACTTCAATAATAAAAATGTTTATCAATTTAATAATAACTTTATAATAAGTTAACAATATGTAACCAAGTAAAAAATTTATTCTTCATAAAAATATTTAATAAAGTTATACAGTAATGTAATACAAGTATACAAAAAAAAAACAACAGAATAAAATCCAGACAATTTTAATCGATCATCTGTTGATCTAAGTCTTATTTCTAAAGCATCTATGAGTCATTTGAATGAAAATTGTGCATACCTTGGACCTTTAATATTATAGCACAAATAGAAATTAAATTTTCCATTTGGAGATATTTCCTCAAGCAAATTTTAAGTAAATATTTTTCCTAACATTATGAAAGTATTTACTTAAGTTATTTGAATGTAAATGAAACAGCACATCAAGTATACATCGCTTGAAGAAACACCAACCCAGAGTAACATTTTGCCACTTTTTGAAAAACCAAAATATATATATATATTTTTAATCTATTTTATAAATCAATTAGCTCAAATTAAAGGTTGATCTTAAGCAAAATTGACCATTAAAACCTAAAATCGCAATAAAGTAAATTAAAATAACCACATTTTACGTTACATAGATCAGTCTGGTCTCATGTACTAAATCACCTAACTGTATTATTATGAGATGCATTTGTCACTCTCTAAATCTTGCGATGCAAAATGCTTTTCTTCTGAGTGATGTTCCCCGGTTTTTAACAAAAGCTTTCTTTATCGAAAGAAGTATGAAAAAATATTTGAACTCATGAAACCAAACAACGAAGTTGTGGGAACCCCATTTCCTTTTCAAAAGTTTTCTGCAACTTGTTGGTTGGTTCGAGAAAAGCGTTTTTATATCTTGCTTATTATATAACGTTATATTATATTTTATATAATGTTATATTATATTTTATAACTTGCAACATTTAGTAACAAAAACTTTAAGATTTCCGGATATAAACTTATTCTCACCGAAATCATTCATAAGGTATGTAGATGACAGCCTCGCGAGGTTTGATTCACGACACGACAAATTTTTAAAATTGTTAAATCAACAAAATCCTGCAATTCAATACACATCAGAAATAGAAAACGAAAGGATGAAGTCAAACTTTTTAGATATAATAGTAATAAATACAACTAATTTTTACTACTACTTCAAAATCTATTGAGAATCCGCAACTACGAATATACAAATAAAACCGAATTCAAACATTAATCCTGCAATAACTTCTGGAGTCTTTAAAGGTTTTATATCAAGAATCTCAAAAATTTGTTCCCCAGCTTATAACAAAAAACTTAAAATCAAAAACATTCCTGTTGGTGTAGTTGCAGATAAAAGAGAAAATAGTTACACAAAACAGTAAAACCATGGATTTCAAGAATAGGATCAAAATTAAGGAGGGAGCTCAATAGTTACTGTGTTAAATTTATATTTACAACACCGCCTACGGGGTCAACCATAAATGATGTAAGTAAATATAAGAGGGTGGGGGGGGGGGATGGGAGTGCTGAAAAGTTTGACACTAATTGACAATGGGGAGGGGGTGTTGAGGCCAAAATGATGACAAGTTAAATTATTTTTTTAGTTTTATTGAGCAGATTTTAACGGTATTTACATCTACTAAATGGTATAGAAATGATGTTTTGTTTGTGGGGAAATCAATTTTAAATGCGGAGAATTTGATATTATATTTTATTAAATTATTTATAATATAATATTATAAATTTATATAATAAGTTTCCCAGAGGCATTAAATAAATAACAACTACTTACGTTAAATAAAAATTACTATCGTTTTATTAATACATTACCATTTGACTGCGAATCAAGTTATGTTAGAAATATTAACTCTTTGTATATAAAATTCACAATCGTTATTCGCCCCCATTATAAAAGCGGATTATAAAATGTGGTTCAAAGTAATTTCATAAAAGTAAACTCATAAATTTGTCATTTTTTAAAATTAAATTGTCGTAATTTAATTTTAAAAAATGACAAATTTTGAAAAATGAAACTCTAATTGCTCTCTAGTTGATTATAAAACGTGATGCAATGCAAACACGTTAAGTCTATTGAAAATTCGAAACGCTATTTTTTCCCTAGCGGTTTGAAGAAACTCTTTTAAAAAGCTTGCGCTAACGATGAGCAAAATCATTATTCTGACTGTGATGTAAACAATACTAATAAATCAATATTAAAATATTGATAAAACTGCATTACTTAATTTATCGATGGTCTCGTATGGAAATGCTCATCCCGATAAAAAAAAAGGCTAATATCCAGAAAGAAGTCCATAGAATATGGAATTCATTAAAAGAAGAGAAACTGGCCCATAAGGATTTTGAATCAAGAGTAATGTACTTAATCAATTTATTTAATGAAAAGGCATTACATGTATTTAATCAATTTATTTAATGATAGCTTAGCTATGTTCGATAATATTGTATTTGTTAGAATTTTACTCTTACTTAGTACTTGCACTATTGTAAATATCCTTGAAATGTTAACAACTAATTTCAAGATTTGATTTAAATATAATTTACGAAATAAATCCCGTTTTCTGCAAAAAAGTTAATTATATCCAAATATATTTCTTTATTATATAGAGCATTGAAACTCTCGACGAATTGACATCCGAGATAAACAAAATTGGATTTGCAATCAGCAAGAGTGCCCTCTATACTCTATACTAAAATAGTTCGTAGTTACCAATTAAGGTCACAGTCTTGTTGTTGACAAAGATAAAATTAGTAGAGAAAAAGTGGATAAGCATTCACAACTTCAAATATAGAGCAAGGAAAAATATAACGCAAAACTCTAGTAGGTGTAAAACTTAAATTAAAACGGTTTTGACGAATAATAAAAAAGGAACATTACTCAATTTTACAAGAACCAGGTTCCGTGTACGTTGGCCATGTTTCAACAACTTCTGGGTATGCTTAAAAAGTTGCCCGTAGCATTATTTCAGATTTGAATAAATCTGGATTTTCATTTCATGAACTGGACGTACTCGGATGCGATGGCACTGTTACTAACACGGGATGGAAATCCGGTGTTATTCCCGCAATTGAAAAATATGTAAAAAGACCTCTTCAGTGGGAGATTTGCCACTTGCATTTCAACGAACTGTCATTCTGGCATTTATTTTAAAAGTTAGACGGAAAAACAACTGGCTCAAAATTGTTTAGCGGTCCGATTGGCCACAGCCTAATTTTGTCAGTGTCGATTATGAAACTCCAGAAAGTGACTCTAACATTTTAGGCAAAGATCAGCAGTTTTTGTTGGATATAAGTTCTGATATTAAATCAGGCAGTTGTTCTGAAGATTTATCTGCTTGTGAACCTGGAACAATTTCACACTCATGGTGGTTTACAACTGCAAACAGAGTTTTAAGATTGTATTTGAGTCATTAAACCCCAACAGAGGAGTACAAAATCTTTGTTTCTTTTCTTTTAAAATCATATGTCCCCGGATGACTTCATTTAAAAAAAAAGTAAATATTTCACAAATGGAGCAGAACTTATATTTGAAATGATAAGTTGTCCAGATTCCTCCTAAATGATTAGCTAAAAGTGATAGTAATTCAGAGAAGCGCCTTTTTTTTTGCATTCAGAAAACTTGCTTCTAACAATGGTAGTATAAAAACGGGCTCATATTAGAGAATTGGGTTTTAGAAGAATTATAAAGGCAAGAAGCCTAGTTTCTCAAAGAAAGTTTATCAGGAGTTTTCAACCACCCAAAACTATTTTTCTTGCTACCGACTATACAGATATACCGACTATACAGATATACCGACTATACAGATATACCGACTATACAGATTGACTAGAACACTACTACACTTTTGTCGCCACCATTGCTGCAAAGAGTCTTAGATAAAGATATTTGGTTAAAGATCCAATCAGGTGAAACAGCGGCTGAGTGGAACTTTAAAAATTTTCAATGTCACACCCAAGCAGTGAAACGATGCGTAAAGCTTGTAATAGAGGTCTCACAAAAAATAGCGGGGTTTAATTACAGAAATGGCAGCATAAGAACTGCACATAACCCCAGATCCTCAACGCCTAATTTTTCAAGTCAATCATATGTTAACCTTCCGACTAAATTAGCGAAAAGTAAATGAATATATTACTTCAAAAAAGGTGTAGTCAAAAAGATGACTTTTTAATAAAAAAAAAGATTTCTTATATACCACTCTAATACTTTTTTTTAGTTAAATTGTCTCAAGATATTTGTTAAAAAACTTATTCCGTTTCATTTCATTTTTTAGAAAAATATAAAAAGGGAAAATTTCTTTAATTAATCTAGCACGATGCGCTAGTTCCAGCCATAAAATATTAATATTATTTTATTGCATAATCCTCAGGTACCCTTAAGACAAGTTTTTTACGTTATAGAGAGTCAAAAGTCACAAAAAAAAGTATTTTGGCCCACCCTATTGCTTATGCTTAGTAGAAAACTTCTTTAAAATCATTGTAATCTTAGAAGAATGACTGAGGTGCCTAACTAATTTGTTAACAAACACTACCTAGAGCTTGTGTGACAATTAAATGTACTTGATAATCAGCGCACAAAAGATTGTTGTTGATAACTTTGCTGATGCACATAGCTTTCATTTGGACCTTTATGAGTTGTTTCCAATGTATATTTTTTTTCTCCAAATTCAACCGTTTTATTAACGAATCTAGTTTTTCTACAATAAGTTTCGCATTATGTGCATCAGGAAAAGGATCAAGTTAAGATGAAATCATTAAAGCTGAAAACGTTTTGTAATGAAATAAAAAATGAGAGATTGGAAAGCAAGATTATTACAAGAAGTTCAAATATCAGTAGTAAAGGTACAATCATCAAGGTTAATCGTCTTATTGTCGATAAACTTTGTTAACTTTATCACTGATGAATTTATATAGTCTAGTAATTCTGTCCTAAGAAAGTGACAAGGTTATACTTCAATTGCTTGCTTTATTATATTTCATGAAAATAATTACTACCCACTATCCTAATTAGGTAAATAAAAAAAAAAGTAATTGTTTGTGGATATTCCACTTAGTCAATGATGTAGCTGTATTTACATTTTCAATATTTGTGTTTGGGCCAAGGATTAACAACACGAGAACTATAAGACGCGTTTGCAGTTCTAAACTTACCAGATGATGATAGAAATTGGGGTTTTGAGTTAGAAGTGGCAAAATGAAGAACTTGTTTAGGTTGTACTAATGAAATCGGAATATCATTAGTATAAACAAATAAAATATGTTAGGAAAGAAATACTTGTGCCGAAAATTGGCACGGGTAAAAGCTAATATTTAACTAACTTTAGTGTATTGTTTCATATATATAATTAAAGTAATAAGTTATATAAATAATTATAGCAAAAAAATAATAATTATAAAGCTGAAAATGATACTTGTGTTTGGAATAGCCCGTATAATCCTATTAAATTTGCTTTATTTAAAGGAATAAATTGCGCGACAAAATTACGTGTAAATTATTTTGATGATGATTAATTTACTTAAAAATTTTCGTTAATGTAATTATTCTATTATATAATGTATAATAAGCGAGAAAACATTACTTATTAATTACAAACAAACTAGTAAGTTATGTTTTCTTACTTATTGTATACTGTAAAGTAATAGTAATAAATGGTGATAATTACAAAAAATTGTGATTAAATTCGTAGTTAAAAAATAAACAACGATAAATAGTATAAAAATTATATTATAATATTATCAAAAGTACCAGAAATGAAAAAAAAGCAGAAAATTAATTTTAAAATAAAATTTTCAATTATTAATAAATAAAATTTATAAAAGTAAAATATAACAATATATTTGTAAAATACGAATCAGTTTTATTTTATATTCAGTTAACAAATAAAATTTGTTCAATAAATTAAGTTCTATAAAAAAATAATATTCGTTGAACAAATATTTATTCGTTTAGCGAATAAAAGTAAACCAATATATATTCGTTCCTGTTTATTTGTTCGACAAATATATATTTATTAAACGGTTATAATTTATTAAAGAAATTTCGGCTTACATTTCGACCTCAGTCGAAAAACCGGCGTTGTCACATTTAAAAAGTATTGAGAAAGTATTTGTTGATCATTAATAAATGTCTTTATTTAAAGCATAGAAAAAAAATTTTTGCATAAAAAATTACAAAATGTTTTGTTTTTGAATAAATTTTAAATAAAATAATTATAATATAAATTTTTTTAAATTGCTTAGTTTCATTTGCTTTAAATAAAGACTTTTACTAATGATCAATAAATACTTTCTTAATACTTTTTAAATGTGACAACGCCGGTTTTTCCACTAAGGTCTTCATATATATTCGTACCCTGCGAATAATTTAAACGATTAGTTTTTAAGAATGTTGTTTAACAAATAATTTAACTAAATATTCTCGAACAAATACTCGTACATTGATATTTGATAAACGAACAATCGTCATACTCTAATTTTAATAAATGAAACTCAATTTTTCTTTTTAAAAGAAAAGAAAAATTGTTTTCTTACTTAAAATTTTTAAAAATGAACATAAAAATATAAGCTAAAAAAATACATTATTTATTAGTTCGTTTTTCAAAATTTCACAATAAGAATATTGTTTAAAGTAAAAATAAAAATATTTTATTAAATAATAGTATTATTTCAAATTTATAATTAAAGTTAATTATTACTATTATTTAATAATAAAATACAAACAAAAGAAAATTTTCCTTTTTGTATGTAAAGAAATATTTAGTTTTATTCTTTAAAATACTAAATATTTGAAACGCTATTGTGAAATTTTTAAATTATATATTAAGTATTACTATAAACTTATGGTAATATTTTAAACTTTATTGTAAGACATTATTGTAAGTTGTTAGTAATGTTTTATATGTGCAATGTTTTTCTGAATATCAATATCATAATGCTTTACACTATTTGTAGAAGATCTATTTTTACACACAAACTTCACGCTATTTGCGGCAGTAATTTTTATTATATCACTAATGAATTTCCTGTAAACGGCGTTTTAAGCTCAATATATTATAAGTTGCTTATATTAGTAATGCTTAATTGATATATTTAAAAATTGATATAAAAATATCAAGTAAGTTCACTAAGTAGAGAAGAAGATATTTGATCACAGAGAATCTAGACATGCATTAAGTTTGTTAAAAAAAAGCTAAAAATGACTCCTTTAAAAGATATTTTAAATTCTTTAACGCATAAAAATATTGTAAAAGCAAACATTTTTGAACTGCATTTAAACTTACACATATGGTGCTGTGTGAAGGACTATGGATTAAATTCACCAATCAATTTATTTTTGGATTTAGTGGAACTTGAAAGTGGTTGGCTAAAAGATTATTTGATGCTTAGCTCAAATGACTTTATTCTTATGGGACGGCATAGAAATATTTGAAGAAATATTTAGTTTCTATAGCATGTGATGGCGCAACGGTGATGTTAGGATGCAAAAGTGGTGGTTTCAAATTAATCACTAAAAAAATTCTTTCCGGTATAGTTTGCCATTGTGCTAATTATAGACTAGTATTATCAGCAGGCAATACTATTTCGGAGATTTAAAGTATTTTTAAATTCAAATTGTTTTTTGATAAGCTTTACGTCGTGTACCATGCTTTTTCCATAAATAACAGAGAGTTACATTCATGTGTACGCATAAGTGTACTAATGTGTAGAACTACTTCAGCTGCTAAAAACTGTTGAACTTTTAATAGACGATGTCGTCAGGTTTTTGTTCATTTTTTGCGGTATAGGAAAATTATAAAGCGCTGGTGAAATCATTATGAAAAAGCGATGGTTAATCGTATAAGCAATCAAAATGAAAAACCCACTTTTTATGGTTTAAAACAGAAAACAGAAATTACTGAGTTTTTAGTTGATCTAGTATAGATGTTTGAAGCTCTCCAAGAATTATCGGAGTTGAGTCTGAAATTCTTAGACCGCAACATCGATCTGTACAAAGCAAATCAAAATATAAAAGCACTTGTACAAGTATTCAAAAATAGAAGAAAAAATTGTGGTCCTTATTACGATTTGCTTCAGTGTCTGCACAGAAAACCAATTTTTACGTAGTTCTACTTCATAAAAATAAAAATTAATAAGTTCCCAAAATGGTTTGGTTTTGATCCGAACGATTTTTACATAAAACTAATAAAGTCAATCAGGAAAAAAGGTTGCATGCTGACAAAGATATTAAATTAGTTCAATGGCCTCGCATCTTCGACCAAAAACAACGGCCAGAAAAAATTAACAATCAGGTAAAATTTGAAGAAACTGAAATAAGAAGTTTTCCAATAAGAATACACGCTCTTCACACTATACCCATATCGAGACGAGATGAAACAAATCCTAGGATTTGTTTCATCTCGTCTTATTTATTTATTTTTTATTTTAGTATTGTATTTGCCGATTGAAAATAATTTACACTCGTAATTTATAAAAACAAATATTTACATGACTGGGGCTTGAAGAAGACAAAATTCATCTTATCATTAAGCCCCCCCTAAAAAAATGCATATTCATCAAATAAAATGTTTTAACAAAATGCAAAAAATAAAATATATAACGCTTAAAATATTTAGTAATTCAAAGAGTATTTATATTTAAGAACTGATTAGTAAAATAAGATGATATATAAGTATTAATATTACAAAAAGAATTTACAATAACTTTTTTTAATAAAAATTGAAATTATAAAATTTTACAATATTTTTAGTAATTAGTATTTCAAATAATAAAACTTAAAAAAATCGTTTGTAAATTCAAAACTTATAAGATAAGAAATACATTTACAATAGCAGACTATTGTTTAGAATATTAAATATAATATTAAATAGTAATTAGTAGGTTAATTTTTGTTTTTGTTTGCTAGTTTAAAAAGCGTTTTAGAAGAACTTTAATTCATTTTCATGTATCATCAGTAATTGCTTAAGTTTTGTTTTAAACTGGTTTAAAGAATAATTAGATTTCAGCTCATTATTTAATATTGTATTCCACAGCTTAGGACCTCGGTTAGCAATTGAGAATTTGGTTGCTGAATAATGTGTTTTGGATTGAATGTAATTGTTTTTAGAAAATCTGGTAGGGTATATGTGGTTTATTTTTTCAAAAAGTGAATTAAATAACATTGGTGATATTTTTTTATCAAGTTTAAACATGAAGATAAGAATATGGTAAAGGTTTAGTTTATATACATTTAGAATATTAAGTTTATTAAATAATGTTTGAGTGTGAGAGAAACGGTCTACGTTTGTAATTATCCTTATAGCCTGTTTTTGTTTACTAAACAGTTTTTTTACTTTTGTTGCGTTTGTGCTGCACCAAGCAACGTTTGCATAATTTAAGTAGCAATGAATTAAAGAAAAATATAAGTTTTTTAAACAAGATAGATTTAAAAACTGCTTGGCTTTATACAAAACACCTATATTTTTTGATATATTATTTTCAATTAGACCTATGTGGTCCCTCCAGGTTAAATTTTCATCCAGAACCACACCTAAAAATTTTATTGATTGCTCTCTTTTTAATAATGCGTTATCAATAAAAAGATCAGGAAGTTTTAATGGAATATCTTGTTTTTTATGAAGACGATGGAACAAAGTGTATTTGGATTTATTGATGTTCAAAGATAGTTTGTTTGATTTGAACCATTGGGTTAATTTTTCAAGTTCTTTGTTTACTGTTTGAAATAATTTACTGATATCTTTACTAGAATAAAACAAGTTTGTATCATTTGCAAACAAAATTAAGTTTAAAATGTTAGAAAATTTATATAAGTCGTTAATATAAACGAGAAATAAAAGTGGTCCTAAAATTGATCCTTGAGGAAATCCACAGGTGATTGACTTATATTCCGTTTTTCCGCTATCATATGAAATAAACTGCTTTCTATTAGACAAGTAACTATCAAACCAGGACAAATTAGTATTTATTATACCATAACTTTTCAGTTTGGATAGAAGGATTTGATGATTGACAGTGTCAAAAGTGTCGTCTCGATATGGCTTCTTACATTTGAAAAGAGCTTTTTTTTTCCGCACTATTTGGTATGATTAAATTAGATTAGATTAGATTAAAGTTTAGAAGAACGGTGATACATGTTCTAATGGACACGCAGGTTCATAAAATATGAAGGACTCTCACAACGTGCCCTACAATCACATAATACATATTCGAGATAATTTACAAAATGTATACATATTACAACTATATATAAGACTACAGTTATAAAATAAAAACTAGTTAGGCGGAACAATATTTTTCAAAGTTGGTAGAACTAATTTTAATTATGAAGGTCTGGATATTTTTGGGGTTCGCGACGTCAGACGGCAAGTTATCCCAAATATTAACAACCCTAAGTGAGGAAGAGTATTTACGGACATCTAGTTTACATTTTAGTTTGCGTAATTTGAAATTATGTCCTTGAGTGTAAATGTAGTTGTTAATTAAAAAGAAACTTAATTTATTCAAGCAAACTGAATTGTTCGGAATTTTGTAACATGTAATCAAGTCTTGCTTAAGGCGACGAATATCTAGCATTTCCAAACCAAGAATTCTAAGTTTATTTAAATATGAAAAGTTGTTTAGGTTTGCAACTCTCTTGGTAACAGGTCTTTCCACTGTTTTGTTCATTTTATTGAGGTTTGGCGACCAAACTGGAGAGCAATGTTCTAAGATCGGTCTTATATAGGTAGTGCAGTCCTTTACGATAACACGTAGATCACGACTTTAAAATACTTAAGGATTAGATATCCTCAAATGTTTGATAAACAAACAATGTTATAAATATGATTATTGCAATTTAAGTAAGAATCCATGGTCACACCAAGATCTTTTGGGTTTGTAGACCAGATTAAATTATGATTTCCTAACCGATAGTTGTATTTTATATCTTCACAAAATGAAGTAGGCGCTATTCTATGAGTAAAGCATTTATTATTGTGGTTTAATAATTCGATAGTTAGAAATTCAAAGTCCGCGTTTTAAGTACTTAAAATTTCTATTTTCTGAAAATGGATTGAGTCATGAACAAAAATATATGCACCACCACCAATGCCACCACCTCGAGTTTGGTGGATTGCCTTATAACCTGGAATTTGAAAATTATTTTTTTCATTTCTGCACCATGTTTCTTTTAAGCATATTACCGTAAACTCAGAGTTTATATTTTTGAGTATTGATTTAAAACTTTCAAATTTTTGTTCATACTACGAATGTTTTAATTTAGAGTTGAAAATAACATTTGTGACGCGCTTATTAGGTTAGATACTTCCTCAATATCAAAATAGTTCGACTTGATTATAACGTCCTTAAAAAAGTTTACATCTGGATCATTATCATTATTCAAAAGAAGTGTGTTTTGTTTATTAAAAATTTCTAAAAGACTTGTTATGTTAAATTTGTTAACCATTTTCATTATTATAATATTTAAAGTTAAGATTAAAAATGATTAGATTTCTAGCTATATCATTTTGAATTATTATAAGTAAGTGAATGAAGAGAAATCTTCATTCACTTACTTATTCAGACCTTTGAGTTTTCTTGTTTCTTTTAGAATGTTTGATTTATCTTTAAACCTTAACAACTTTAATATAATGGTTCGGGATCGGTTTTTTTTTCTAAATCCAACTCGATGCGCTCTTTCAATTTCGACTCCTTTTACTCCTAAGTTTACGCATAATAAATTCTGAACCTTTTGTTCAGTTTCATCCCAAGTTTAATTGATATTTTCAGGAATTCCGTCTATCCTTAAGTTATTACGCCTCGACCTATCTTCGGAGATTCTGCATTTTTTGTTTAAAATTGTAATTTTATATGGGCTTTCAAATTCTTTAGAATCATTAGCAACTTTCACCTTTTGGTCGATAGAGGGTGGATCATTAATATATAACAAGAATAACGTTGGACCCAAAACGCCACCCTGGGGAACTCCACTAAGAATGCTGGTCGGATTGGATAGTTAATTTCCAACCAGAACTCTTTAATACCTGTTGGAAAGAAAAGCTGATATCCCATAAGGCGGGTTATCTATTATGCCGTATATTGCAAGTTTTTTCAAAAGTTATAGATGAGGTACAGAGTCAAATGCTTTTTGAAAATCAATGTAATTCATTTTCAAAGAGCGTGTGTCAGCAATTAAATTACTGACACCACGTCAGTAATTAAATTGCTGTCTAAAGCTTTATTCCAGTCATTAGTTAACTCTAGAAGATTTATGCAAATAGATCTTTTGGATAAAAATCCGTGTTGATTAGGTGTTATTAGACTATTTATAATAAGATAATCAATAATACATGAACTAACAATACTTTCCATTACTCGACAGATAGTACATGTGAGGGATATATGTCTATAATTGTTAGGATCTGAAGTAGATCCTTTTTTATAAATAGGCGAAACTAAAGCTTGAAGCCACTGTTTTGGTAATGAGCTTGCCGTAAAACTTAATTCAAATATATACATAAGCGGGATTCATATTATGTGTGCTAACTGTTTTAAAAGTATATTTGGTATACCGTCAGGTCCAAATGGTGTGCTAGGTTTAAGATTTATTAGTTTTTGATGAACTATCTTTGCTAAAAAATCTACGAAATCTATCTTAAACAATCACTAACAAAAGTATTTATTTAAGTCAAATTTCCGTCATCTACGGTAAAAACACTTCCAAAGTGTTTGTTAAACACTTCGGTGACTTCAACATTGCTGGAAGTAAAGTTGCTCTTGATTCTTAGAGGATATAATTTTTTGGGGGTTGTTAAGATTTTTATTTACGTAACTAAAAAACTTACTTGAGTTATTTTCTTTGACCAGTTTTAATTCCACATATTTGTGGTATACGGATATGGCTTTTTTACATTTTGATGCATATTCGATAAATGCCTTTTTGTGCAAGATGATCCTTTTTTTGCACGATGATCTTAGTGATTGACCATTTTTTCTATAAAAATGATTTGCTATATAGCATTTTATAAATATACTTTGGATTAGAACGACTTTTTGTCTTATGGTACATTGTTTTGATTGGAACAAAACGATCAATACCTTTACGAAGATAATCAGAAAAGATGTTCCAATACTTAGTAATATGATGTGAGGGGAGCGCACTAACGGCTATACATTGCTAAAATTTGCTTCATTTTTGACATATAAAAAAAAGACAAATGAGTTCCGGCGCCGCTTTTTCTAAAATAAAGCACTGTATGTAAGTATGTAGGGGAACCTGTTGTACCTTTGACCACGTTGTACCTTTGGTCACTCTACTCTGTTGGCTTACTATTATTATTTAAAAAAAACGGGAAGTGTCATTTGAAATAGTAGTCCATGACAACTCTTCTTATCGTAAAACATTATACTTGGGATAGATGGTATTGATCCACAAGCAATTATAAGTTTTGACTCTTAAAAAGTAAATATTTGTGTTAATCTTATTCTGATTTTAAAACTGTGATAAATTGTTGTTTGATTCATCTACGACATTATAAACATTACCCAACATCTTTTTTTTGTTATGGAAAATTTTGGATGATTATGTCTGACCGTAAATGGGGATTAAGACAATAACTGTTAAAGAAACCCATCTCGTGTACCTTTGACCAATAAAAACTGCTTCCTCGGTAATTTGCGGACTTTAAGAGGGCAAGATTATAAAATTTATAATCTACCTTATTAGGCGTCGTCTGTGCTTTATTGCTTTTTAATGCAAAATTGTTTCTAGTATTATGATGATGAAATAATTCCATTGAATTTTAATGCAATTCACTATTTATTCTTGAACCACTACTACACTTAGAATAATCAATTTTGTTAATTTAGTTAGTTGGACAGCTGAAGCAATATTATTGTCAAGTTCATTTTATTACCAAGTTTCTGCTCAGCTATAGGGAATTAAATGTATCGAAATAGTTATTTAATTTTTTTAATATATTTTAGTTTTAAAATGCCAAGGAGCAAGATTGGTGTTTTTCGCAAAAAGATTTCCGAAATGGATATGCTAAATGCAGTGAATTTTGTGCTTCAACAAAAAATGAGTTTAAGTGAAGCTGCAAGACATTGCAACATTAAAAAGTCAACTTTAATATATCAGTTGAAGCAGTTTAAAAAATCTGGTAGTTGCGAATATTTATATTCACATACCAAACCAAAAAAAGTATTCTCAACTGAAGAAGAATTAATTTTGGTAAACTACTTGGCAGATGCTGCAAATATGCATTATGGACTTACATTAAAGCAGATAAGATCCTTTGCATATGAGTATGCAAATCATAAAAAAATTGAAACTTCATGGATGAAAAATAAATGTGCAGGTGAACAACGGCTGCAAGATTTTCGCAAAAGATATAATAACAAGCTATCTCTACGTAAACCACAACCTACAAGTCTTGGTAGATCTTCTGCATTCAATAGAGAAACTGTAAGAATTGTATATAAAAATTACAAAAATGTTTTAGAACGTTATCATTTTGACCCATCAAATATTTGGAACTGTGATGAAACAGGAATTACCACAGTCCACGTACCACCAAAAATTCTAGCTCCAAAAGGTAAAAAACAAATAGGGAGCATAACTAGTGCTGAACGAGGCAACAATGTAACAATGATTGCAGCCATTAATACTACTGGAAATAGCATCCCACCATAACTTGTATTTCCACGTGCTAAATTCAAAAACTACATGTTAAATAATTGTCCTCCTGGAAGTGTAGGAGCAGCTAATAAGTCTGGATGGTCAAATGAAGTCATTTTTGTGCAATTTTTTGAACATTTTATTAGTAATGTGCGACCGTCAATTAAAAAACCTGTTCTTTTATTAATGGATAATCATGAGAGTCATGTAAACATTTCTGTTATTGAGTTAGCAAAAAAATCAGGCATAGTTTTAATGACATTTCATCCTCACACAACCCATAAAATGCAACCTCTTGATCGTGGTGTTTTTGGACCATTTAAAACTTTTTATAACAATGCCATGAATAACTGGATGATATCACCAGGCAATGCTGGTAAACCAGTCACAATTTATGATATATCTTACCTTGTTGGTCAAGCTTATCCTCATGCTTTTGTACCAAATAATATTATAAACAGTTTTAAATGTACTGGATTTTATCCATTTAATGAAAATATTTTTACTGATATTGACTTTTTAGCTGCAAATGTTACTGATAGGCCAATAGTGAATACTGAGGCTTGCCTTTCTAATGAGATTATTGATGTTAAAACTGCTCCATCCAGTGTACCATCAACGTCATCTATTGTTTTAGGGGAAATCCCTACTGTGAGTTTACCATCAAGATCAATTGTTTCACCTGAGATAATACGACCTCATCCTAAAGCCAAATTAAGAAAAACAAATACTTCAAAAAGACGTAATAGAAAATCATGTATTTTAACTGATACCCCTGAAATTAAAGTTATTCTAGATTTAAAATCTAATAACCAACAATTTAAAAAGACCTCTTCAAGCAAAAGAAAAAAAATGGCAAAGCAGATTATTTTTAGTCAGTCTGACATATGTTTAAATGATGAAAGCTCTAATGAAATTGATTTTGGAGTAAATATACTTGATAATGAAAGTGAAATTGTTTCTGGAGATTTTTTAATTGTCAAGTTGGCTAGAAAGAAATGCTCTAGATTTTATGTAGCAGAAGTTTTAGAAGTTGTTGGTATAGTTTACAAAATTAAGTATCTTAAGAAATCAGGAGACTTTTGTAACAAGTTTATAAGAGAAGATGACAATCTTTATGATTTGGAACTTAAGGATATTATTATGAAACTTCCACCACCAAGTATTGGTCATGGTTCATCTAAGCGTCAGTATCTTATGTTTGATGTTGATCTGACTATTTGCAATAGTTAATATATTTTACTCTTTTATCATTGTATTTTTTGTTGTCATCATTAAGATATTTTCTATAAAAAAGCATTATGATCATATGTAAATGAATATAGACCGCCAGCTAACATAAGTTATAAAAATATATTTTTGCTCTTTTCTTATCTAAAATAACAAAAATAACTGTATATATTAGAAAATATGTTTTGTACAATTAAATCGCGTTTAAAGTTTTGGACCTTAATCCTAATTATTTCATGTAAGTAGCATCTAACTACAGAAAATATGTGACTTTATCTAAATAGTTATAATAACTGATTTTATTGAAAAAAATTAGTAATACTGAGTATCGTAACTTTAATACACAAGTCTTTGCAAGATTGTAAGGATTGATTTTTCTAGTTTTTTTTTAGACAATTAGGATTGATTACAAAATAATTAGATTTTTTTTATTGATATAAGATGGACCAAAAGTTTCTATATAATATATAACAAGCTAAAATATTAAAAAGGGTTCAAACATTGCATGATTTTTTAATAATAACATTTTGGTCTAAGGAACAACGCGCATCGGTCAAAGGTACAACGTACGTGTTGTACCTTTGACCAATAGACTTCTTTTTTTAAAACGCGGGAAAAAGATACTTCTTGGTCAAATGAAAAAAAAGTTCTAAGTATAATTTTTGGGCAAAATATAAGAGAATATTATAAAGTTTGAATGGTTTGGATTTACTCAATAGGCTGCGCAAAAAACGCCTTAAAGCAAAAAGTGGTCAAAGGTATATCAGGTTCCCCTATATAAAAGCACTGTTTATAAATAAAATTACATATTTATTACACCTATTAGTTTCATGGTAAATGCAATTATCAGGTAAAAAAAATTTTTTTTTTCGTAGAAAAATAATTTTGTACAAGAAATGATGCGTTAGAAAAATCTTTTGGTTTGTTGTTGTCCAGCGAGAGTTTGTTTTCATGGAGACATTTGGATATCAGTTTGCCTTTTTTTGATTTAAAATTCTATGGGATTTTTATACAATAAAATTATTTGTTTCTCGTATAAGCATAGTAGGCATTTTTTAGTTATATTGTTGTAGGCGGGGGCGCTTTTTAGGATAGACCATATTAAATTGGGTGTTGTTTTGATTTTTTTCTTTGTTTCCCATAGGTATTTTAAAAGCGTGGTTGAATTTTTAATTTTTGAAAGTTTTTTATCTTTGAACGATTGCTTGTGGTTCGCCCAGCTAATTTTCTACACGCCCTCTGTTGAACATATAAATACTTTGTCGGGTGTTTCTGGGAATGATGCAATGCACTCATAAACTTTTTTTTCTGCAATCTCCGTTCATAGAGCAGGCTTCGTTTAGTTTACAATTACAAGCTAAAACGGCAGTTGGGTTCATCGAAATAATTTTATTTTTGTGATTCTCTATAATTTTTGCCATGTAGCTTGTGCAGCTGTAGCTGACTTTTATTGCGTTGCGATTAAATAGTTTACGATGCGGATTTGGTTTTTGAAAGTGTTTTTCGATTAGTCGTAAGAAAGTTTTGCCAGATTATAGTTCTTGTTCTTTTTCGTGTGAGGGTTACTTTGGTATTGTTTTAAGGGTTGTATTTAAAGTTAAAATCTTTAAAACCATTTCTCTCTAGGGCTTCGTTAAACTCTGCCATCGACGAGTTAAATATTTTTTTGTCAGAGGAGTTTTGAGATCCTATTGTTGATAGCAAATGGAATTTGTTTGATAATTTATGGCGGATGGTTCGACTTGGTATGAATGTAAAGTAGGTTGCTGTTTAGTTCTTTGAAAAGATGATATGAGTCTTTTTTTAAATTAAAAGTCTCGTCTAGGAATTTGGCAATTCATACGTTTTTCTTAATTTCAATTTGAAAGCCAATTTTTTGAAAAATTTCTGTTATATTTTTTCGAATTTTATCTATTGGTGCGGCGGACTTTTACGCATCACTATCAGTCTGTCGTCTCGGTAAAGGCCCAAATCGCTGTTGGTAACAGTTTCCGATAAAGAATTTACTATATACAGACCAATCAGCTCGCAAACCTCGGCTCCATCAATGAAGCCCATTTTGACGTCAAAGCAGTCGTTAGTCAACTTTTTATTTTCAAGTTTCATTGTTGGAAAATAACAATGACTTTTTGCAGTGGTTGATTATTCTGATTTCACACAAATAGATAAAATCTGAAAAAATATAACAGAAATCTTTAAAAAAATTGGTTTCCAAATAGAAATTAGGACAAGCGTATCAATTGCCAAATTCCTAGACGTGACTTTTAATTTGGAAAAAGACTCATATCATAAAGAAACGTTAGGAAGAAGTTAAAAATCTTCGCATACAAAGCAGATACGCAATGAATAAATTTAACAAAGTTTTTTGTCGCGAATTTAGAAAGTAAGAAAATTTTTGCGTATAAAAGACTTTTGCTTAAGTTTAACTAATCGCTAAACAAATATTATATTACGAAAGCATCACTTTAATGTTTTCCTATAGGCTAATAACTTTTACTTAATAAATCTTACGACCCAGATTTGCATTTTTAAAATAAAAATGGTGTTTTAAATTAGGAACTTTTAAAAATGAATCAATAACAAATAATTAAATAATAACTTTACGGTGACACACATAAATATAAGAAGTATAATTAACAATATTGACAAACTAAAACAATTTCTTGTAGAATCTTATTATTTGTTTAGTATAATTTGCTTAACAAAAGTTTGGTGTTCTGACAATCATTCAGAATAAATTCAAACCAATTAATTACCAACTACAAATTATTATCTTATGAGCGAAAAGTTTAAAAAAAGAGGATGCGGAGTTATGATATATATTCATAATGATTTGACAACAAAATTTAGACAATCTTTTGGTTTCTAATGCTGATGGTGAAGTCTTTACAATTAAAATAATAAATCAAAAATTAAAAAGAAATACTGATGCCCACCTGTTACAGACTACCTAAAGGTGATATAAAAAACTTTTGCAAATTATCTAAAACAAACCAACCCGAGTAACATCAAATTCAATCACTGCAATAAACTTCATATTGACTAAATTATTTTATGATTCTTCGTTCAAAGCAGGTGTAATCAAAATAGATATATCCAATCACTTTTCGAAAAACTTTCCTTTTTTTAAGTTACAAAAAATACTTACTCCAAAATCAAAGTCTATAAACGAAAAATTAATAGTTTTATTATTCAACATTTTAAATACTCACTATTGGCAGTGAGGTGGGATAAGGTTTACCAAGAATGCAACTTTGAGCATACCAACTCCGCTTATAATGAGTTTTTACAAATATTCTTAAATCGCTATAAAAATCAATTCCCAATTATAGAACAACAATAAAAAGTAAAATACTCACAATTTCCATTGAATACCAGAGGTATTAAAAACTTTTCAAAAACTTTACATCAAGTATTAAAATAAAAAATTAAAAAAATCAAAATACTTACAAGCTGTGCAAAAATTTTATATAAAAAAACGAAAAAAATTCAGTGTAAAAATATTACTTGAAGCAAACAAAAAACTAAATTTGTGACTAAATTAAGAAAACATGAAACATTATAAAAGGAATAGTTGGTAACAAAAAAGAGCCTATATTTGAAATTTAAACCTACATTTGAAATTTTTAAGTCTTCGATTAAAACAGAAGTTGACAAGTTAAAAATAGCAAAAGTAGTAAAAATATTTAAAACAAGTGAATCATACTTAATTAATAACTATAGACCTATTTTGTACTCCATATCTTTTCTTACTTCTCGAAAGAGTAATCTATAACAGATTGTATGAGTACTTAACTCAAAATAAAATCCTAAATAAAAAGCAGTTCGGTTTTCGAAATCAATAACAATGAAACTTGCAGAAAACCGGAGGTCTTGTCATCAAGTTATTAAAAATAATCGATTTATAAAAAAGAAGACTTTAGAATTGTTTTCTTCTATTTTTTTTTTTTTTTAATTTTATAATATGTTTTTAAAGGGGGGACTTACCATAATTATTTTATTGAGCTAACTAGATTTTATAGGTTTTTAGGAGAAACTTTATTTCACTCCAGCATTTTGAAATTAATTCAGACTTTTTGCTTAACAAGCGTACTTGGTAATAGTTAATGTAATATTATTTCTAAATATTCTTCTAGGCATAAATGCATTTTTTGGAAATGTTATTATATTCAGGTGCTGTTTTAAGGACTCATATAAGCTTTTCTAAATATCATGTGATGAATTATTTTATATTAATATTAAATCAAATCATCCACTCCAAACTCAAAAACAAATCCCAATTTCAAATAATAACAGGCAAAAGCCGAAATCTTCTGATGAAATGAGCACATTTTCTATTTTAAACCAATAAAGTAAAGTAATTTTTTTTCCAATTTTCCTTTTATATGCTTATAAACTTTTTAATCTACCATCACTTAAGTTTTGATTATTTACCAATTTGTTGGACTTTTGATTAAAAGTTGTTGTTTTTTCTTAAGTCTCGCTGTTTTTTTTTTAAACTTAACTAAAGCGTCACCTTGTCTAGTAAGGGTAAGTTGACCAGCTTTGAGGTAAATAAATAAAATTGAGCTATCGAACACAAAGAAACAACTTTGATGAGATAAATAATAGAGCGGTACATTACTTATATACTTCTTTAAAACTAGTAAGTTTTACATCAGGCTTCAAAGCTCAAGATAGTTGTATACAACTACATATTTATATTTTATGACACTTTCTTGCTATTTAGTTTGTTTGTTTTTTTACTTACGTTACTAAAGTGTATAAAATAAAAATTTTATAAACTATATATACGCTTACTGTTAGTAAAGGTTATATTGGTAATTCACCCAAGTTTCGTAACATACAAGTTCATTTAGATGACAAGAAGTATTACAAAATTTTTTTTTTTAAATTAAAAAAAAAAAATCTTGTAATATTTCTTACTGTATCATTTATTTAATTTTGCAGTTTATCGTATTCTTGTTGTAATTATGTATTAACTTTGTTTATTTAATGAGTATTTGTAAATTTATATAATGAGAAACTTGTAAAAAATGCTTTATGCTTACTTTTGGGGCTTGATGACACAACTTTTGTCTTCTGCTTTCTCCTGTTGTTATTAATTTTTATATAAATTTCATTGATGAAAATTGTAAAACAAGAACATTGTAAAATGTTTATAAATGACACATATATGTTTTTATTTATTTTTTGATTTTTTAACTTACCGCACGCTATTGCTCAAGTTACCCCACTGGGGCAGGTTAAGTAGCTCCGCAAACTCAAAAAAATCTCTTTTTAATATATTTTTAGAAGTTTAAATTATCTCTCAAATGTTAAAAAAATTTTGTAAATCCGACGCACCGTTCATAAAATCTGTAAGATTTAGTAAAAATTGCTTAACTAGCGCCGCTTTACCCTATTATATTGCATTGTAATTTTTAATTGTAATTATTATATTACCCTATATTATATTGCATTGGTCTATTCTTATAACAGCACCGGTTTTTAAAAATATTTCCAAAAAATGCATATTCCAGGGGTGAATATAGGATTTATTTCTCCATGAGTAAAATCTTTTTGCGTAAGACTGGATAGGAGAAAGGGGTAACCATATTACCCCCTTTCTACTATGCAGTCTCACAACCCTCTCCTCTTTCATGCGTAACTATTGCCAGGTGCCAAAGAAATGTCTCCTACCAATTAATCAATTGTAATATTATTCTTACATGTACGAGTTCATATTTTCAAAAGGTTCTGCCTGTTTACTTTGCACACCAAAGTTTCTATAACAGGGTGAAACTCTTTATAGTTAAGTGAGTTAGAATTTTATACTGAATTTGGGTCATAATCTTTTTTTTATAAGTTATCATATATTAAAATTAAACCAGTATCTCATTTTTAAAATCCACAGTGTACACTACTAAAAGTAAAAACCACAACTTTAATATTCAAAATCAATTTTAAAATAGTTCTTATAACCTGAATATTACCTCTCACCGTTCATAAATAGTACAGTCAATTAGGGTTTCGGAAAGATATTTGAAAATTTTTATTTATTTAGTATAAACTAAGTTCAGAATATAAACTGATGCTTCACAGTATAAAGGCTGAAAAAGTATCTGTCTGGAAGGTATTTGTTTAAAGCACATGAACCGCGTCAAGGTTCCTTTCTGTTCATTTTTTTATGCGGGACGATTAAAAGCATATGACAAAAAAATTAAACCATCAAACTGCTTTTCGTTGCACAATTATATTCTTAAATTAAATTGAAAATAAAATATATCATTTTTAAAATTTAATTTAGAAACAAATATTTAACTTCCACAGCTAATTATATCACCTAATGTTATTTTGTGTAATATAACATAACACTAACATGCAATACTATTGCGGTATGAACCCATAAATATCAACTAATAAGTACTTTTACACAATAGCTAATAATACTAAACTATAGAGGCAGTTACCAGATTTTATATAAAATAGATAAGGTTACAAATTATAAATAACCGAACCAATAAAAAACATAACTCTTAGAAGGTGCTTAAAAGTTCTAAATTTCGGCCACCAATCATCAGCAGTTGGATTTAAATAAATAAAGGCTAAATATTAAGAAATATAAGTAACTGACAAATACTGCATGATATTACGTGAGATATATATAAATATATATATATATATATATATATATATATATATATATATATATATATATATATATAATATATATATATATATATATAAATATATATATATATATATATATATATATATATATATATATATATATATATACATATATATATATATATACAGGATTGGACCAAGCATTTGCAACCAACATCAAACAATGCTAAAAAGTGTTCCTAATTTTACATGTCTTAAAAACGAAACGACCTATACTACCACGGCAAACAGTTTAGGAGTCTAGAGTCATAGCATGCCATGACATGAGCAATCAGCTGACAGGTGACAGCACACAGGCAGAATTTCGTTGACAAAAGCCATTTTGCAGCGGACAAAACAAGTGCAACTTTTTTGGTTTGTTTCATTTTCTTAAGTCTGGTCCGTGTCAACGTCACGGAAATTTTTTAATTAGTAAAGAAAGTATCCAGAAGTTTCAAGAAGTTACCAGAAGCATGCAGAAGTTTCCAAATGAAGCATCTGGAAGCATCCAGTAGCATCCAGAAATATCCAGAAACATTCAAAAGCATCCAGACGCATCCAGAAGCTTCCAGAGGCATCGAAAAGAAGAATCTAGAATCTTCCAGAACAGGTTCACACAGGTTCATTTTACTATATAAGAGACATGTAAATACTAGATAAGAGACATGTAATTCAGTCAGTATATAGAAGTCAATCAGTCAGTATTATCAAGACAGTTTATCGAAGAGAGTTTTATCAAAGTGTTTTATTGAAGAACATCAATACAAGAAGTGAAATACAACAAGTGTTTCATTACATCAATACAATCCACATCCAACCAAACGTTGTGTTCCACAGAGCATTATTGTATCATCACAAGGTAAATGTAACACGGTAAACCTTGAGAGGCGTGATTATTTATTTTTATTACTTTTATGACTTCAAGTGCAAAAATGGCTCCCGACAGATTTGGATTGGATTTAAGAAAGAAAATTATTGGCGATTACGTAAGTAGAATGTCACAAAAAAGTATTTGTGATAAATATCGCGTGAAAAAATGAACTGTATCAAGACTATGTTCCAAATATCGTTCTACGGGGAAACTGGCAGCAGATAAAAAAGGTGGAAGACCGCGTTCCACCCTTTCTAGAGAGGATTCTATGATCGTCAGATCAGTCAAGAAGGATCCCTGGATATCATCAGTCGAGATACAAAAGCAATTAGAGCTGCCTGTATCGGACCGAACAATCAGACGACGTGCTGTTGAAGCCGGATTGTTTTCTCGACGCTCTGCAAAGAAACTGCTGATTTCACTAAAAAACCATAAGAAAAGACTCCTGTTTGTTACATCTCATATTGACTGGAATGTGCAGAAATGACGAACTGTTGTGTTCGGTGATGAATCGAAGTTCAATATCATTGGGAGCAATGGCATTTGCCGTTTACGTCGACCGGCCGGAAAACGCCATGATTTACGTTACTGCCATAAGACCGTGAAGCATGGTGGAGCCAATGAAATGGTCTGGGGGTGTTTTTCTGCTAACGGTCTAGGTCCAATACATCGAAACGATGGAATAATGGACCTTTTCATGTATAAAAATATAATGAAAGATGTTATGTTACCTCATGCTGAATAAAATATGCCAATAAAATGGGTTTTTCAGCAAGACAACGATCCGAAACACACTGCAAAATTAGTCAAGCATGGGTTTCAAGACAACCACGCATCGGTGATGGATTGGCCGCCTCAATCACCGGATGTCAACCCTATCGAGAACCTGTGGGAGATCGTCAACCGCAGAATTAATCGTGAAGGTATTCGTAATAAGGATCAACTGTTTGAACAAATCAAAAAGGCCTGACCAGCGATTCCACAAAGTTTCATTGATCACCTGATCGAATCTATGCCTCGAAGATGCAAGATTGGGATCGACAATAAAAGGATTCGCCACGAAATATTGATAGAGAAATACAGCTGGGTCAACATTTTGTCGATTTGCACTTGTTTTGTCCAGAAGGATATCAATTTTTTTTTAATACTTTTGATTAATTTATTAATTTTCGTGTACAAATAATGAACTTTGTGATGAATAAAACTTGAAGAACTTTTTCTCTATACAGTTATATAGTTATTTCTCTAAATTGAAAAAATGCAGCACTTTTATATAAAGAAACTAAATTAGCATTATTCGGTTGCACTCGTTTTTTCCGATACTGTATATACATTTACACATAAAAAAAATTACAGCAAAACTATTACAAAACTATGCTAGCAGTTTGAAATTCAGTATGCCAAGCACATGTTTTTATATTATAACAAAAAGAGAAAAAATTATTATATACTTTATTCAACTTCATAAAACTGTAGATAAAGCAACACTTTATCTTTACTTAAGGTAATTTTTTGCTTTATTACATAATAGGTTAAAGTAAATAATTCATAATTAACGGTAATAGCTTTCTGAATGGGTCCAATATTAGGCTTTGAGGTATGGTTCTTAACAGAATCTTTGCCTAAGATAAATGAAAGTTTTCTTTATACAGAAAACATAAAGAAGTTACTTTGCTTGACAACTTCTTACAAACTTTTGTTTAAAAAAACTACATCGTTTTATTCTAAAGCCATTTGTACATTAGAACAAATTTCAGACAATATAATTAAAGCACCTGAAAACTTTACAATGCTAACTGTAAAATCCTTATGCTATTTATCGGCTTTTTTATCAATTTTTTTTAAGTTGCACAATAAATTAGCAAACTTTTTAAACCTAAATCCAGATCAGATTCGGCGGTTTGACCACATAGTTCCTTACTGCTTTAGACATTTTTAACTTTACTTGGTTTAAACTAATTTATTTCCACACCTTGAGCCAAGATTAGATCAAGCAAAAACTTATTTTGTCTAGTGCATGAAAAAGCCATTATGCCTAATCATAGTTTGTAACACTCCTGCGCTTGTCGTAATTATGTTACTCGTCAGCAATACCGTAACCGTGACAATTAAAAAAAGCTCGATGGAATTTCGAAATGTAAATTAAAATACATCTTAATAATAATATAATATTTTTCCTTAGGCGACCGTCTAATATGCCGTACCCTAGACCCGCTTTAGTATTATGCCTAATAGAAAAATTTGAAATAATTACACACGCGAACCAAGAATGTTTCATGAACAAAATATTGGAATTGATTTCTAAATGCTGGCATGAAAATAAGTTTCTTTTAAAAAGCTAAACAAAAAGGTGGATCAATAAAATAATTATGTTTAATGCCCCCTCTAAAGTTAAAAAAAAAAAAGACAAAAGTAAACAATTCTAAAAAAAATTTTTTATAATAGTGTCAGCATTAGGCTTATGACTTTATGGCAATTTAAAAAAAATAATTTCCTGTATCATAAATCAATGAACTTTTGTTAGAAAACATTGAAAACATGTTCAATTCCTTTAGCTTGTAAAAAAAAGGTCACCGCGCAAGTAAAATTACGAATCGTCATTTATTTAATCTTGCTACTGTTAATACTTATACGTGTAGTTTTGCTGAAAATCATTTAAAACATGTATAGATTTCCAGAAAATCCCAGAATATTTTAGACGACTTTAGAACATTCTGGAACAGTTTAGAATATTTCGGAACAATTAAAAATATTCCAGAACAATTTAGAATATTCTAGAACAATTCAGGCTGTGTATATATGGCTGCTTCTCTAATTTTATAGTTATTACAGAAGCTACACATGGCGACGTACAACACTAGCGATAGCAGCATCCAGAAGAACAAGGAAGTCTATACCAATAATCTGTTAAAATGTGAAGACTCTCATTAAAGAAGAAGAATAGTCCTTTTGGAAGAATATTTACTGGAAGAAAAAGTGCAGAATGCCTCTCCTAAATTTTCATCATGTAGCTGATTAAGTTATACGAGTAAAGCTTAATAAATTACTGAAATGTAATGATGAATGTATCAAGCGGGGATGCTACAAACCCCTCGAAGAAATCTCCGATATTACTAAAGTAATGGAACATGGTTATCTTCCGAGGACAAGCAATTGTACCATTTCCAAGTGGAGATGGTACAATTGCTTGCAAAGAAAACAGTGGGATACTCTACAATGGGATACTCTACAAGCAAAGAAACAGTGGCATACTCTACAGGTTAAGCGGCCATTAAAGAAACGATCCATCCCTCTAAAAGACAAAAACTTTCATATAGGTCATCCGACTCATCATCTTACTATTCTCGTTTTATTGATTCTGACTCTGAGGCTTACGATCGTACATATGAAAACAATGAAAAAGAAGATGAGGTTACTCCTACACCAAGCAGAAAACATAATAAAAGCAAAATTGCAGTCAACTTGGTGACCTTCACAAGACTACAGCTAATTTGCTCGCGAAGGCAGTGACATCCCTAATTCATGTCAATCAGCTATTTACAAGTCAACAATCAAAGAGGCAATCAAGCTGAAAAAAGAAATGACTGAAAAGTTGCATATGGAAAGTTGGTCGTTACACTTTGGTGGCAAACACATCAAAGAAATCAATTTTCAAGTGGTCGTCTCTAAAAATGAAAGAAGAGAAATCAAGTTGGATGTCCTGGGCTTGGTAGATGGTAGGGGAAAAACTATTGCTAAAGGAATTTCTAATGTTCTCGATGATTTTCATCTATGGAATTAAAAATACAGATGATTGTTGCACATACCACCAGCGTTAAAACTGGAAAAAAGAATGGTGTTGTTGTGATATGGCAACGAATGCTCACAGAGAAACGCATCAACAAACCTCAGTTTATCAGTTGTAAACACCGTGTATTAAATAGAATCCTCCGTTTACTGATGGATGAAGAACATTGAAAATCCATTTGTACCTCGACCGTTGAAGGAGTACGAACAACTGAAAACACAGTTTCATAACGGAATAGAAGTAATTCTTGAAACATCAGGTTGGAGAGATGATATGAAATTTGTATTTCATCTTAATCCATTGTTCCGATTTTTTTATGAAAAGGGGCATTTTCCATTAATCAGGTTTTAGAAATTACCCAACATCAGCATTGCGACTTGGAATTCCAGAGCTATACTAGCGATTCTGGCCTTCATTTTAATTCCTTCAAGAAAGACAGTTCTGCAGAGAGTGTGTTGATTTATAATGTATGGCTGGGCAGACAATTGGTTTACAGACCAACAGTACTACGAATAATTTGGCTGAAGTACTGAATCCATACAAAAAGGCTTTAAGGTCTTTGAAAAATCACTGGAAGCGAGAGTAATCCATACTCCCTCAGAAGTAATCCCCAGAAGTAATCAATGCGCAGAGCGCGCAATCAAAGTAATGAAGGAAATGTATTCGTCACGCAAAAATAAAGAAAAATTGCACCTTTCAGTCCTTCTATGCAACAAGCAAGAGCAAGAGCAAGGTCACCGGTGTGAGTCATTATTGAATTGAAAACTTTTTGTATTACACGACTATGGCATTCTAGATACATTTGAATATAAATTAGTATTTATTTCGAAATATGTTTTTCAATGGCGGGGTAAACTTTTTTTAAAGATATGCAAATAATAGTTCAATTCGTGCTTTTTAGATAAAACTTCATCAAACTACAGTACAGGAGCATGGGGTTAAAGAAAAGTTATAACCCTAGTCAGCATATTTCATTAATGTGTGAAAATTTACATTAATTTAGACATATAAAAACGTTTATGACTTCTTGAAATTTAAATTTTTGTATAAACTAAATTTTTATTAATTTGATCATTTATTGCTGATGAGTCTTTATTGATGAAACACAGTGTTAAATAAAAATATTTTGATAAGTGATTTTCTACTTAACTTTTCTTGGTTTTTTCTTTAACACTTAAAATTATCTCTGCGCCTAACTTAACCTTTCTTTGTTGTTTCTTCGACACTAGTATTCGATATTCTTGGTGACTAATACGTTTACCAACAAAGTGCAGTGACCAGCTTTTTAAATGTAGTGTTTTCTTCATTTCTCTTAAAGTTTAACAGCTTCTTTAATAGTTTATCTAATTATACCATTTTTTTTAGGAGTATGCTGCTGTTATTATTCAGCGATTATTTTTCTACTGCAACAAGATTCTTCATCCAGATGGTCTTGTTTCTTTCAGTAGTGGAAGCCTTTTTTTATACACATTTTACTTGATTATACTTCTGAAAGGCAAAAATAATATATATAAGTTTTAGTGTACTTCTTTTATTTTAAATTTATTTATTATTTTTATACTTTATATTATTTGACTATAAGAAGCTCACATAAATGATAATAAATGTCACAAATCTAAACCTTTCAAAATTAGTGAATAGCAATGTTTCCACAAAACGAAAAGCTGTGAAGACTAGTGAATTAAAGAAGCACCCAAAGACAATTGTTGTTAAAAACGCACCTTGCATCTCGAGACAGAAACGCAGAAATATATTTTTAATGAGTTTTGGAGCGGTTATGGATTGTGGGACCAAAAAATCAGTATATTGCTTCCATTAAAAGGCAGCAAACATATAAGTTAAATAATTCTTTATATAATAATGAACAATGAAATTGAATTCAGAGTATGCAACTACCTTTAAATACTTAGGGCATTGGCGAGCAGTATATTAAATCTTTTATTTGCAAATATAGGTTATTTGGATTAAAAAATATTGTTAGAACATTGTGGTAAACACCTTTCAAAATAAAAAAACTATACAGCATGGTCTATAGCATTCAAAAACATTTGAAAAAGTTCTTTGCCAACGTGAGCCATTACACCACGTCAATTTTACAAAATCCAACTAGACAAACTATTGTCCAGACCAAACCGCAATATTATGATGTCTATATTGTACTAAATTTAAATGAATTAACACCGATTTCTGGAAAACATTGATCTAGAATTTTTTTACTTGAGTATACGGACATTGAAGTAGATACATCAAACAGCGTCATTTCAATGAAATAAGCCAATGGTTACACTCTTTTTAAATAATGCATGATCTTTTCATATAATGAAAAAAAATTTTTATCATATAATGATTAATGCAACTATCATTTATGTACTTCCTATGTATTTACTTTTTTTAGGTATATTTTCCTTTTCCTGTTTAAATAGGTCATTGTGTGAAAATTTATGCATTCTTGTCTCCTTTAATGGGTAGTAACAGGAACAGATAGGAACCAATAAATTTTTTTTTTTGTGTTATGGTCATCTTCAATCCTTTTAAAGATAATATCAAAAAATGTTATTTACTTTTTATGTCACTTTTATGTCAATAAAGTAATGTTTAAAATATAATACCAGAAATTGTATAAGTTAATAATACTAATAGAATACTGCTCCTCAAAACTTCATGCGTTACTGCGAACATAAGGTAAGTTGTGGAAAAGCATTTTTCAACAAGCAAAAATTATTTGTAGCAACAATATTTGTTTAAATAAATGAATACTGTATATATATATATATATATATATATATATATATATATATATATATATATATATATATATATATATATATATATATATATATATATATAAATATATATACATTATATATTTTATATATATATATTATATATTTTATATATATATATATATATATATATATATATATATATATATATATATATATATATATATATATATATCGAGGGTATACTGCCAGAATGCACCCAGTCATTTTTCGTTGTTGTGAGAAAATGGCAGTTTGATGAAAAAAAAAATTTTCATGCAATGGTGTATATTTCCATTGCATATTTGAGAATGATCAATAACTTGGTATTATATAGAATATAATGTCATCTGCGTTTTGGAAGTGATAAAGCATTTAATAATGAGTGTTTATGTTGACTTAACTAAAAACCAACAAAAAATGACTTCTGCATACTGGCAGTATACCCTCGATAATTTATACATATTTTATATATATATATAAATATATATATTTATATATATATATATATATATATATATATATATATATATATATATATATATATATATATATATATATATTATATATATATATATATCCATAGGACCTACTGTTTCAACAATAATCATAACATATAACATTAGTGGTTTGTACTATGTGAAGATGAATGGAAGTAATACTAGTTCTCCGTATTACGATGTTACTGTATTTTGGAAAAAACCACCCTCTGCATTTAACATAATTTCTTACAAAATATCTTATTTTGTTTCTTCAAGTTTGTTAAATGAATCACTTGTAAATCCTTCTCAATTGAATGTTCCTCTTGTAGGTTTTGTTTATTTGTTCTTATTTAGTTTTGCTTTTTTTATTTTTAATTGAGTTACTAGTTTTAAAATAAGTATTTCGTCAAGGATGGGAAGTTCTAAAGAGGTTCAGAGTAAAAGAATATTTTTTTTTATATGAAGTCTAGTCTTTTTTTATGAGTTCTATGTAAAACTTAAACTGTATAGGTAAAAAAGTAATTGGAAGTAAAAGGTAAACAATGATTAAATAATTTTTTAAGTCCAAAAGTTGTGAACCCAGAGTTTATATGAAATTCCAAGAAACATTTTTGAATCAAATGTAATTATTTACAGGACTTACAAATTACTGCGTTTATCTCTTTATAAAATAAAGAAGTTTTTAACGGATTTTGTAGATAAATAAAATCTTTTATTTTTACTTAACTTAGTGTAACTCCACTTATTCATAGAATGATTTTCGAAAATCCTAACCTTGTTTCTATTATGAACTTTTTTTATACAGTTTTTCCATATTGATTTTTACAGAATACTTCATCTCAAAATTTTACTGTACCTGCTGGAAAACTTTTCAATATTTATGTAAGTATTAATGATTGTTATATATAAGTACATATATGTATATATATATATGTATATATATATATATATATATATATATATATATATATATATATATATATATATATATATATATATATATATAAATATATATATATATAAATATATATATATATATATATATATATATATATATATATATAATATATATATATATATATATATATATATACATATATATATATATATATATATATATATATATATATATATATATATATATATATATATATATATATATATATATATATACATATATATATATATATTATTTTAGTGAAATAAAAAACGCTTTTTAGTTTAAAATAAATGTTTCGAACTTACAAAGTTCATCACTAGTTAAAATGACCAATATAAAATTTTTCAATATATATGTTACAAAGTAATTAAAAATCTATTAAAATTTCTATTCAAAAAAAACTTTTTCATTTCTCATAATTAAAATAAAATGTATAATACAAAGAAAATAATAAAAGTACACACAAATTTACAGATAACATTTATTACACAAAAGGTATTGTGCAATAAAGGACAGGATGTTAATATAATTTGAATTAGAACAATTCTATAACTCTGTGCCTAAGTTGTTTGTTTTTAACTCAGGGTTCTGCCAATTTATATAAAAACTGTCTTTAATTTCTAATTCAGTTTCCCTATTGACAGAATCCAGAATGGTAAAACATTCTGCAGTTGGATTTTTTTTTGTTTTTGTTATTCACCTCCTCAAGGCCGAGAAGGCCACTACAGATAAGGAGGCTACTTAATAACGATTATAACCCTCTTTCAACTCTATAATTCCGAAACACGAACCTTGGCAAACAAGGCCGCTGCGCGGAGAAACATATTTGAGAAGAAACAAGCTTGAATAAATAAATAAATATATATATATATATATATATATATATATATATATATATATATAATATATATATATATATATATATATATATATATATATATATATATATATATATATATATATATATATATATATATATATATATATATATATATATATATATATATATTATGTGTATGCAAAGTTTTGTTATATAATATTTTTGTTTCATCTAAAACATCTGCAGTTATTAAGGGGTAAAAATATTAAATTTTAAATTGATTAAATATAAAGTCTTTTTCATTTTCCATTTATATATGAGATATATTAATTAATTGTTCATAATAGAAGTTTATCCCCATAACTAAAAAATAAAATCGTGTTTATGCAAGTTTAATTACTGTTGGTTTGATAAAGAATAATCTGTTCATTATTATGGCTTAGCCATGTTTATAGTTAAAAATATTTTCTAGTATGTAAGAGATTTATTAAAGATCTTAACTTTGTTACAAAGAGAACGCTTGTTAGTTGTGCAGATGATTCGTAAGCGATTGGCATTGGCATTTGAAATAATTTTTAACAGCTTTTGACAGCTGCTTCATTGCAGATACCCCAGTAAAAGGTGGTATCAGGGTTATTAATGCAAAGTTTTTTTGAAAGTAAAGTTGCTACTGAAGCTCATTTTAAAGTCATTTTGAATTATATCTCGCTTATTCTTACTTTGTTTTTAAAATCTGCATCACTTTTTGTATGAGGTGGTTTTATGGTTTTCATATTATAAAATTACCTAATACAACAAGGTAACATGATGATATAAATATCATTTATTACATGAAATGATAACTTTTAAATTTATTTTTTTAAATTTATTTTAGGTTTATTTTAACTTTATCTAGCATTTTTTTGCTCATTTTCTGAAAATACATTTCCTAATGCTAACAACTTCCATCTGACCTACCATCTAAAAGGCTTAAAGCAAATCTTGTTCTTTTTCCAAAATTTGATAACCTATAAGAGGAACAACTGATGCTATCATATAAATAGTAGATGTGTATGATGTTATAAATCTATTATTTCTTTGATGACATCACAAAAAACTGCGAGTATGCTATCGATCGCAATATCTCACTAACAGCTATTTTCTAAGAATTTCCAAAAGCTTTCTGTTTTGTTGACCATGTTATTCTCATACACAAACTTGAGATTAACTTACACCTTGATTATTATCCACAATTTTAAAATGACTTTTAAAACGTAAACTACAACTTATTTTTAATTACAAGTCTACGAAATTGGTAAAAACTCTCCATTCTACGAGCAGGAGCAGTCAGTCTTCAATAGTAATGCGATGTTAGAAATATATTTCTCAATACAGTCAAATGCAAAGTTATATATATTATTTGAGGCACAAAGCCTGTCATAATATAAAAGAACAAAATTCTTGAAGTTGCAAACACATTTAAGTACCTCAGAATCAACTTCAACTTAAGTCTAAAAACTTCTTTAAAACAACTTTAGGCCTATATAATAAAAATGCCCCTTAGAAACATTTTTTCAAGAAACTCAGAATATTCGGAACGTGGTCTAAATCTATACTTATATCTACCTACCGTGCCTAATACCTCAGCCATTTTACTAAAGTATTTCAATAATAGATGTGAAAAAACTTATTTTAAAATCCTTTGAAAAATTTAATAAACTAAATAGATAACATCAAAAAATCTCACGGATCTTTACGTTTCTGAGGAGCACTTGCCTCAGAAACCTAAGAATCGTAGTTCAAGCCCCACCTCTGGGCAAATTTTTCGAAATCGATTAGGAAAGAGCCGTGATGCTCCTCTTAAAATATTGCAAAAATAAATATATTTTTAACAAGAAGAAGTTAATCCATAAAAAGAAGCTTTTTAATATGAATGTTATATATATATATATATATATATATATATATATATATATATATATATATATATATATATATATATATATATATATATATATATATATATATATTTATATATATATATATATATAAATATATATATATATATATATATATATATATATATATATATATAAATATATATATATATATATGTATTTATATATATAGATCAATATATATATATATATATATATATATATATGCATATAAATATATAAAACTCTCTTAAAACTCTTGAAAAGAAGCTCTTACAAAGAAAATTGTTTCGTAAATTTAGATGGTTTTGTACAATATTATTTTTTATAACGCTTTTTAATATACTTGATAACGAGGGTTTCTATATTCCCTCGAATTATTGTAAAAATAAATATATTGTTAACAAATAGAAGTTAATCCAGAAAAAGAAGTTTTTTATATATATATATATATATATATAAATATAAATATATATATATATATAAATATAAATATATATATATATATATATATATATATACATATATATATATATATATATATATATATATATATATATATATATATATATATATATATATATATATATATATATATATTATATATATGTATATATATATGCATATACATATAAATAAAAGTTCCAGGTAACAAAGGAAAAACTATTTAAATGAAAAATATATTTATTAGTTAAATTTTAACAAACGTTTTATTTTTTTCTAAAATCACAGTAGGCCTTTTATATAAAATCTTCAACTTTTCAGAAAAATTTAATATAAAGTCCTTCTGAGTTTGAGAAAAAAATTAAACAAGATGTTTATAAATATATATACTTTACAAAAATACCATTCAATTACAAGTAGAATAGTCCAAGAACGCTGCTAGCAAAAACCAATGGATTTTTTTAGAGAGATGTATAAAAAATAATGTCATACTTAAATCTTTTAACATTCATTGCCCAATTAAAACAAAAAACGATTACAATCTAATGGTCGAATATAGGAAGAAATTATTAACTATTGCAAAAAATGACGCTGAAAAAGGATTTTACCAAAGCAAACGTATGGTTATCGAACTATCGAATGCTATTAATAGTATTGTGAAATCTGATGATATGCTAAACATAGAATGTATAACTGATAAATTAAGAGAAATTAAATTTGAACAAACAAAACAACACCTTATACGTAATTTCAATTTTCTTAACAACTATAATAAAAACAATAGTATAAAAAAATTTAATTATTTGACTACTACTTCAATCCCACCTACTAACCTTATAAAAAATCCAATATTAAATCTTTCGAATATATCAATCTCACGTGAACAGGAAAACTTATTATGTGTAGGTCCACAATTTATTCTAATTTATTCCAAATAAAATACCATTTATTGATATTATAACATCAGCTGAGGAATGCGCTTTAAATATAGAAAAAAATGTGTACGCAGAAAGAGCAGATTTTTTAAGACAGAATGTCAGCAAAACATTAACCAAATATTTAAGAGTGAAAATTAATAGTAATATTTCTAAAAATTAACGTCTAGCTATCAATGAACTAAAACCAACATAAAATTGTATCCATTTGATAAATCTAATGGATATGCCATTTTAAATTCAGTATCAGCAATACAAAAAATAAAGGAACAACTTGGCAATTGCGCAACATCTACAGTTGATCCAACTCAGAAGTTCCTAAATCTTTTTCAACGTACCCTTAGTAAATTAAAAAAATATAAAAAACTAGATAAAAAAACATATGGTAAAATATATCCTTCAGATGCAATTCCACCCCGTTTGTATGGTTGTATTAAAGCACATAAAAGTGAAAAAGGTTATCCAATGCGAATAATAGTTTCGACAATTGGCACACCACCTCATAAATATTTGAAACATCTTGTTGAGATTATACAACCAACTTTAAATAAAAATAATTGTTGTGTTAAAAATTCATTTTCGTTTGTATCAACAGCAAAAGAATGGTTTATTAATGACGAAGTTCAAGTGTCATTTGATGTTATTAATTTATACCCATCCGTGCCACTTGATAAAGCAACTGTTACAATTATTGATATGCTAAACAAAGATAGAGATGATCTTATACAACGAACTAAATCATCTTTAGCAGACATTCATAAACTAATTGATCTCTGCATTAGTAAGTGTTATTTTTTATGGGAAGACAACATATATATTTTAAAAAAACTCTGGTCCAATAGGTCTATCCATAATGGTTGTC